>NC_068360.1:32397490-32404990 GCF_020536995.1 Dreissena polymorpha | reverse complement strand
GTTTAAGAAAAGGTCACCTACTCGATTTTCAAGTTCAGAGGTTCCTTTTCTATAACCTTGATAGCTTGCGACTTGACTGCTGTCCTTTGACCTTTCGTCCAGGTCAAAGTGAACACATACCACTGACCGATCTCGAGGTTACCGGTCGGCTTAATATTTACGAAGTTACTCCCTGAAAGGAACAGAATCGTTGTGGTTTGTAAAATTAAAGGCACTGCCAGGAAAAGATACATACAGTTTAACAAATATTTATAAAAGAAATCGGTATGGAGCATTTTATTAAAATAATCAAGATATATCACATACATAAAATAAAGTATAATTACCAACTCTTTGTTGGTGTCTTTTATTCAAATGACTCACTTATTTTAAATGTATTGTTCACGTTTTGATTTACACGTTTTGTATAAAGAAAATGTAATATCTATATAATGTGCACACATTTTGTATGTACGGAAATATAATAACTTTTACTGTACCATACGTGAGCTATGTACCGTATTTATTGGTAAATGGGATAAATGCTGTAAACCAATAAAGAAGTATTACGAACTTTCAAAATATAAACGATAAGTTTTCCTATTCGATTAACATTCGTGCAGTAGTATGTATAATGATAAAGTATCGCTCGATTGTTCATTGTCGGCTCGGATACTACTTACATGTACCTCTGGTACTCTTAAGTATACTTACATGTACCCCGGGTACGGTAAATATACTAAACGTACCCTGTCGATATTAGACTGTACCCGAGTTGTATTCCCGCCCAAAATCCGATGTCGTAAAACGCGCTACCGTTTACCGCAAAACGATATTGTTTAAACAAGCTTCTCTTTAAAAAAAACTGCATCAACGTGCTTTATGAGTATGAGTTTCTATAATCCAGAGGCCATTTAACAAAAAATCCGACATACATGTGAACATAATTAAATACAAAAATAGCTTACAACGACCGAGTTAGCGTTAAAATTCCAGGGTACGTTTTAGTATATTCACCGTACCCGGGGTACATGTACGTATACTTAAGAGTACCCCGGGTACAAGAAAGTAGTACCCGAGCCGACAATGACCAATCGAGCTGAAGTATCTGTTGAAAAAGTTCTGTATATAAATGTACATCGCAATGTCGTTATTTAATAGAGAATTAAAATAAATAAAAACACCTTTACTAATGGCATAAAAGCCACCATACGAAAATATAAGGGATATAAACAGCTTGTGTTTACCCGGCGTAGGTATCTTATTAGTGCAACCCGCTTCCTCCACTGCGCTCATAATTGCCGCAATGTTGCCCTTCGGCACATGGTCGGCCACCATCTCGTCCGTGAGGCTTGCCGCGGGAGCGGTGAAGCAGGTCCATGACCACTCTGAGGGAAGACTACCTATGGCCGATAGTTTAACAGCCGGATCAACAGATCGGCGGGCATCCAGGATAACGTTCCACTCCTTGTACACTGTTTGTACCGGGTTAACACCTCCGTTGCCATCCTCAATCACGGGCAGCAAGTCTTTCATTGTGTATTTCAAATACATTCTATCGATGTTTTCAGGTTCGCTTTCTTCATTTGAAAATTGTATGGATAACTGAAACTCGTAAAGTCCCTCTTCATAGGTGTCTTTCCTCGCAACAATTGCGGTTGTAATCGAGGTTTCGTTTCTATATTTCGGTACTGATGTGTTTACCACACCGTTGACTATTGGATAGACAAGCCACTTCGTGGTATACTGTGGCTTACAATCACCAGTTAGAACAACCGTAGCAAAAATCTGCAATGTTTAATGTATCTATATAAAGTTATTATGTTTTTATACATGTGTGTATACCAAAATAGTGTTAGTTATACTCTTTGAATAAACAATTTATGTATGATCGCAAATATCAAAGTTCGTGAAACCAATTATTTTCCTTCAGTAAAAAATGATCTTGTAATTGCTGCTTCTGATGACGATGTACCTATATATATGATCTTTGTTTTCTAAAAGACTCGAAACAAATGAATACACTTTTGTGATATAACTCTGTACAGATGAAGCACGATAATTAGCATTCGCGTTTCGGCTTATATGATATGGTATAATATAGGTTTGGGAACAAGTTTAAACGTGATCAAAGAAAAGAACCAGCCCAACCCACATACCTCTTTATCTTCATCAGTGTATGCTGCAACAGGTGCACTCCGTTCACGACCAGAATGAAAGTTTCTTGAGTCCAGCCAGCAATCGTATGAAGGTGAATATTTGATAAGGTTCCATTCTTAATAAAAAAATATTCAAAAACACAATAAGTAAAGCAGTGTCGACAGACCGTTTATCAGTTAGGTACATGTCAGACGGACGTCAACCTAAGCTGGGCACGACATAATGTGACCCAGATCGCGATTATGAAGGCTTATTTAACGCACGTCAAAAACTGTGAAGAGAACACCGTTACGGACATAAATACTTGTTTAATAATATTATTTTATTTCAACTTAATTTAAATGAATTTTTTGGCGTTGTTTCATTGTATAAAGTGATCATGAGTGGCTATATCATCAACTCCAAATTGTCAATGATTTTATCAGAGCATTAAGTGCGTAACGGTGTAAATACACATTTTAATTACGTTTCACAACTTTAAGAATTTCTATAAAATGTTTCGGTACATGTTTATATACTAAATTCTTCTTTCATTGAACACCTTTTTGAAGACTTTATGATGTTAAAACACGTTTGCAGTTTTTGTTGAATGTTAATGTATATAAAAGTCTTTTTATGCGGCGTAACGGTGTTGTCACATTTGTAACGGTGTGGACAGATTATCTTATTCTTTCATATTCTTGTTTATTCGCATCGTGTTTTTTACTAGAAAGTATGTCAGATAAGTTGTTTGAAAGACAATCGGCGATATGAATACGAACTTTATTCGCATCATATTGTTTGTATAAATTTCTCCACACCGTTACGATGTTGTCAACACCGTTTCTCAGTCAGCGTAACGGTGTGGACTGTTACGGTGATGACATTCAGGCATTTGATCATCCACAAACAGCATGCTACTTGTCTCAAAAACACATTACGCACACATTATTTTGTGGCATCTTAGAATACATAATATTTAAAAATCATAAAAGAACAGGAAGTGGAAAAAGAAAAGAAAATGGAAGAACGGTGTTGAAACTGTATAAAAGTACGTTCAATATTTTACTTACTTTTTGATGATTTTAACATTTTCGCGCTCTTTTCATTGCTTAATTATGACGTAAAAGGTTGAAAGAATGTTTACTTTTCGGAAAAAGTTGTATCCCCGTATCATTCCCATGCGGTAGATGAAATTTTCTTCGTAACGGTGTCGACTTGAAAAATTACGGACAGAGCCATAACTGACCATTTATAAATATTCTGCATAAAAAAGCTACTAAATGTTACTGTTATTTAGTTAAGTTTAAATTTATTTAGCTGCATATGGTTGTTTTTTTTAATTTTCATTTGACATTCTTTTATAAAACAATCAAGAAAATTACCCTTAAAGAATTCGGACAACACACCGTTACTAAAATACATGGGGGTTAGTTGCTTCGACAAAGCATAAAACTGCTTTAAGCATGTGATCTGCTAAGAACTCTTATCTTATATTGTTTACATATTATTTAACATTGTAATTATGAAACTTGTCTCTGTTAATGTCTACCACTTAGATAATTGTTGAATATGGACAGTAAATGGAACCTAATCAAATATTCACCCATGAAACTAAATGTAGAATTATTTGTTATGATACGTCAATCACCGATACCATTTTGCGAAATCCGTTGTAATGGCTGAACCACGCACTGTCGTGGGATGGTAAAAAACGAGTTGATGTAATGAATTACATAAAAACGCTTCGTGCGGATATCTATTGTTTACAAAATGTTCATTTGAAAGCACTAATGGAAAAAAAATTCACAATAGGCTGGGGATTATTTCATTAGTTTATGGACAACTAACTCGAGGGGTGTTGCCATCTTATTCAAAAATAAATTATAAATTACGGTTAATTCGGTTGAACAAGATGATAATGTAAATATGATAGCCCTTAACCTTAGCTTCTGCTCCAAACAATTTACACTACTGAACTCATAAAGCCAAAATACAGACAACCCGTCCTTTTATGAACAAGTGTTTGATAGATTTGATCAAATTGGCAATACTATGTATATGATATGTGGCGACTTTAATTGAGTGCTCGACCCACTGTTAGATTATGTTAACTATAACAATTTATATAGTAATAGGAAAGCAAAATACTTGTTATTGGTGGAAATAATAAAAAGGGATTTGAATGACACTTTCAGATATATTAATGGTGAGTCAAAAAGATACACTTGGAGACGTACTAACCCATTGCAACAGGGTCGTCCTGACGTATTCCTTATTACAAACAATATGATTGGAAGTTAACTAAATTCTCAAATACAAACAAGCTTCAGGTCAGATCATTCTATTATTGGCATGGTTTTAAGTTTTGAAAAAAAACAACAAGGTAAAGGTTTATGAAAATTCAATAACTCGTTGCTATCTGATGTATAATTTTGCAAGTGATTAATACCTTGATAGATGACATTGAACGGCAATATTGCGTTCCTGTGTATAATCTTGACATGTTAAATGATATTGATGACAGCCAAATACAGATAGCATAAATGATGAACTTTTCTTAGAAACACTTTTAATGGAGATAAGAGGCAAAACTATTTCTTATATAAGTCTCAAAGCAAAATTAAGAAGAACAAATAAAAGTATAATAACATCAAAAATTGAAATATTAGAGCAATCACTGACTGAAGAAAATAAAAAAAACTACTACAAACACTAAAGAATGAACTAGAAATCAGACAGAAAACTACGAAAGATTGTTTTATACGTTCCCGTTCAGACTGGTTTGAAAATGGAGAAAAACCTACTAAGATGTTTTGTAATATCACCGTCCAACCGGAACCATATCTTGCAAGTGCTTTGGCGGATTTTATTGAAACTTGGTATGAGTATATATATGGATAAGAGGATAATGCACGCAAAATTGCATCGTACACTATCTGTTAATTACGGAGTTATGGCCCTTTGTATCTTGAAAAATGCTTTTTTGTGTGTCCGGAGCCATATCTTAAAAGTGCTTTGGTCGATTCCATTGCAACTTGGTATGAGTATATATAAATAAATAAATAAATATATATATATATATATATATATATATATATATATATATATATATATATATATATATATATATATATATATATATATATATATATATATCAATAAACACAAGATAGAAACTAGTATGGATATGTACCCAAATTATTAGGTTTAACTTTTGATGTTGATTTACCTAAAATGATTGAGCTTAATTATAACGACAAAATATTTAGATTAGAAAATAGCATTGCACATTGGAACAGAATTGATCTAACTCCCTTAGGTAGAATAACTGTTATAAGGACCTTAATACTTCATTTGTTTATTAACCTGTTTGTCTCTTTACCACAATCCGGAGAAGTTGTTTGTAAGTATTTAAATGATATACTATTCAAATTCGTTTGGCAGGGACCTTCAAAAACAAAAGCAAAAGTTAAAACAAAAAAATTTAATGGAAGGGGAATTAAAATGGTGGACACACATGCATTTATGAAAAGTTTAAAATTATGATAAATAAGAAAATTCATTCAAGGCCGGAACAAATTTACATTCTTAGTTAGGAAAATAATAGATTTTTACACATGTAATACAGTCAGTTTATATGAACTTTTGCTATAAAAAGAATAATTTGGATCGATGTTTTACCAATATATTCCGAGTATGTTAATAGTATTAATATTGATTCTGTTGAAAAACGTTTAGATATGCCTCTGTTTTTCAACAATGTTTTATAAATAAACAATAAATACATTTTTTGCAGTTTGGAGATATTGGTATGATAATAGTATTTAGTATGTAAGTGTTATTTTAAAAGACAGTTGACATGTTTTGGTCACTACAAGAGCTATAAATCAAAATGAATAAACCGGTAAACTTGTTACATTAAGAAAGCATAAAAAGTTCTTCTTCAATACATTGCCTCAGTGAAACATGTAAAATTGGAACAGTATAAAGTAAATTTATATCCCATTTCGTCGACTTATATAATACCAATAATTCTAAATTCATGCAATAAGCTATTATGCAATATGTTAAAATGGAACTCTGAAATCCCAACCTGCCAAACAAAATGGAATGAATACTTTGCAAACAATTCCATACAATGGAAAAATGTCCAAGGACAGGTGTTTAAAAAACCCAAAATGTATTTTTACTTGAAGATCCAATCGAAAATAGATTGAATCTCGGACTTTGTCGAACACGGGAAAATGTATTACATTTTGGGGTTTAATTACATACCGGGTTATTTTCTGTCAACCCGAAATGTAATAATGTATCGTAACACACTTTGTAATACGTTATTACATTCATGATCTCTTGATGAAGTCCATTAGAACAAAGGTCGGGTGAATTCTTAATATCTACTCTTAAACTTATGTTAACTTGAAAATAACTTCAAAAATGACTGTATCTCGGAATTTGTCTGACCTAGTAAAATTTATAACATTACGGGTTTTTATTACACAACGGGTTGTTACTGTCAAAACGAGATGTAATAATGCATCGCAACCCACTTTGTAATAATTTATTACATTTTGTTATTTTTGAAAACCTATTTAAACTTGAAAATCACATCGAAAATAGATTGAATCTCGAACTTTGTCTAACACGGTAAAATGTATTACATGTTGGGGTTTAATTACCAACCGGTTTATTTTCTGTCAACCCGAAATGTAATAATACATCGTAGCACACTTTGTAATAAGTTCTTACATTCATGATCTCTTTATGAAGTCTATTAAAACAAAGGTCGGGTGAATTCTCAATATCTACTCTTAAACTTATGTTAACTTCAATAGAAGTGTTGAGCAGTGATTAAGTTGAGTAATGTAACCACAACATACTTAATTGATACTTTAATTATAATATACGTACCATATTGTAACAAATGAAAAGCATTAGTCAAAATATATGATCAGAAAACATATACTGTATAGATATTTGCCAGTTTGATCATAACAATAACGTATATAATTTCTATACTTTTTTTAAATAAAATTACTTCTAAATAATTAATGTACTTAACGTGTACTGGTAAATGAAAACTCCTTCATTTCGTATAAAGATTGTGTGTTACGGCAATGTGTGAAGCTCCTGTTAGCAACATCATAAAAAGCAAGAAAATATCTGTGACCATCATGACAGAAAAATAGTCAATCAATGAAAAAGAACATTTATTCATTGTAATAGAAAATTAACACTACTGTCAAATATTGTCATGTAATTTTAATAGAACATTGTCTTGTGGTGGAATCAATGCACCTCTAACACTTTGATCATTGATAAAAAAATAATATTCTAGCACACCCACACCTTTGATAATTCTAATCATAAATAATATGT
>NC_068360.1:32304990-32394990 GCF_020536995.1 Dreissena polymorpha | reverse complement strand
CCAACGTCTTGTTGTTCTGCACTTTCAATTATAATGATTGTTTAATACCCCATAGGCAATGTTAAATATTAATAACATCACTTTCTACTTAATAACATGGGGGATTTCGGTACACGCTCGGCGTCAGAAAGCGTGTAAAACTTAAGAGAAATTCCAGTTATAAAGCGCTATTCATGTCAAATACATGTGGAGAAAATGTTTAGTTAGTATTTTCTTACATAACATGGGTAAATATCAGTGTAAATATGTTATTTATTACTAAATAATTACTTTATTACTAATATTACCATTACATGTAGTAACTGTTTAGATTTCGTTAGGCGCGCAAGCGTTTGGGAGCGTGTTTAAAGTACCGAGATACCCGTTATACATGTTTTTTATAAACTAATAGTTTTTTTTGCATTTTCACAACAAATATTGGACACAAACCCCTTTTACCAGGATTATAGGGGGTAAAAAAAGACCATAACAATCATACGGAATCACGTAATATGTAGGCAATCTTTACGTAAAGAAGCCACTTTAGTGTTAGCTTGTCTAGTTTTTTCCAACCGCTAAGCCACGTGAATACGTGGGCGGAGCGATCCTCCAGGCGAGATGTCAATTACATGCTGCACTACCTTGTGTTCATATATATGTTCGCATATGTAGGAATCTAAAATGGTCTATATGTTGACAGATTTTAGAGCATTATTTGCGGACGCTACCTTGTATTCATAATTGTCTTTGCATATGTATGAATCTAAAATGGTCAATCTGTTGACAGATTTAAGAGAATTATATGCGGACGCTAATTTGTATTCATATATATCTTGACAAATGTATTCATCTAAAATGATCAATCTGTTGACATATTTATAGTTTTATACATTGACGCTACGTTGTGTTCTATCTGTGCAATTGTATGCCTCGAAAATGGCCAATCTGTTGACATATCTTATAGTATTGTAGTATTATATGTGGACGCTACCTTGTTTTCATATAAATGGTTGCACACGTATGAATCTAAAATGATCCATCTGTTGAAAGGTTTTAGAGCATTCTATGCGGACACTAAATATCGTTTTTTCGTGTACTAGCTTTAGTTTGATGTGTTCGATTTGGTTTCATTAATACGATTGACAACAAGCAATTGCATTGCTTGGAACAGTTAAAGCAGTTAAACTTCCGATTTGGCAATCTGACAACGTAAACGAGGGGTCTGTTAATGATTTGATAGTAATGACATGTATATGTTGTCGTCGTAAGTTCAAATTAATGTAAAATGGATTTAATATACGTTTATTTACTTGAACGGATAGTATTGAATGATATGCGTATGAAACGAAGTTTGTAAATTTCATAATATATTTAGTAAAAACCACAGAAACCCAATTTGTTTTAAAATGATCACACCTTATGAACTTAATACCTCAATGTACGATACGCAATGTGCAACGAAACGATTATGCAACATATTTACATTTTACCACCAGACTGCGTCAATAGTTGTCAATTATTTCCATGATGCTACAGGGATTTCAATACATGACTTTTATATTATTGGAACAAAGATATTTTGTATCTGCTCATTTATTAGTTAATATGATTTATTAGCTTCGTTTGGGATCAACAGTATATATGTCTAACTTTCGCAGTGGTTGAGTTACTAACTTATCATGCATCAAACATATTTCCTGACTCAACTCTTTCGTGTGTTGTAGGTATGATAATTTTCAACGTAATCAGACCGGACAGAATGGTAACAAATACGAAAACAAATGCATTTGATTTACTAAGTGAAAACTGTTTTCCGCTAGTAACATGAAGTAAACAAAAATGACATACATCAAAGGTGCAATGTATTTTAATTCTAAATAATTACCTAAAACATTAAGTCAGTAGGCGAATATTCATTTGACATAAATGCTGTTTGTACCTGGGAATACGTTGATTTCCACATATGGTAAATTACAAATACTATGGTGAATTAGCTATAACCTGGTTGAAATAAAGACTCATCAATCTTTGCAAATTAAATTGATGCTGAAAATATCAGAAAACCTTTCAAGATACTGTAAAAATACTTTCACGGCCGGTTTAAGTATGCCTTATTTAATTCTAAATATTTAAACATATTATTAATAAAATTAGCATTATTTCCATAAAGTCTCAAACATGCCTGTAAAACATATGAGTATCCCAAATAAACTCTGATAAACTGTCTAAATCAGAAATACACGAAGTAAATGTTTTTTTCATAGCGTGGTATGCCTTATTATTTTAACAGGCGTTGAACCGTGTGTATTGCTTCCCGTGATTAAACACGTACTTTTAACTTATATCTCTGGCAACAACTGTACATTTACCCTCATGTTTGTAGAGGTTAATTCGCCAAAATCCGCCGCATCTCTGGTCTCTGTCGCCCGGACAAGTCATATTACACTCTGACTCTGGTTTTTGAATCGGAGAGTGAAGAGTATTACCACAGAAGCAAAGATAGGTAACCTACGTGCAATCAGAAACAAAATATATTGGAAGCACGGTCGTTATTTAGGAATAAGCAATAATGATTGTCTTAACATCGTTGTGTTCAAAGGGATTTTAACATTTTTGTTTTTGTTAACTGAATGTGTGCTTGCTTAGATGACATATTTCTGCCAATCTGCATATTGAAGGCATTATCAAGGTGTAATACGAGAGGCGCCCATATTATATTTGAACACAATAAGCGACACAAACAGAATAGCAAAAGTACCTTCGTTAAAGTAAGTGTTCATTATGAGATCTGTGAAATGCTTAAATAAGCTTAAACTTGCCACGATTTAAGAGTCCTGTTAATAATATTTTATCCTTTCTTGTAAACTCTTCATTGGGAGCTTGTTTAAGACCTTTAACAGAGCGATTCTGTAGACGGCGTTTACGGATCCCCCATCCAAGTCCACTGGAGCAACATCCGGAGACTTCAGCATGCATACATCAAGGTCAATTAAGTTTACTTTCTTTTTTTAAGGGAACTTAAAGGTGTGTTTAGATGTGTTAATTGAGACACTGTTCTGGTGGAAAATCATTGACTTCCGAACTTCTAGAAACAGTTTAGGAACGTCATGTCAAAGAAACGGCTGCACTATCTTAGTAATGTAGAGCTTGATATTAACTTTGTTGATAAAGCGAATCTTGTTGTTTGGTTTATAAGTGACACCAGTAAATGCAATGAAACCCCCGGAAAAAAGTCCCGCTTAAAGAACTTGAGTTTTCTCTCTAACTGTTTTGCCTTTTCTATTGTAACAAACTTTGCGTCGTCCGTACGACCCACCAAATTAGAACATTGCATCATCAGAGGTAACAAAGTTCTTCCATCTTCCTTCTCTTAACTACCATCATCTGGCGTTTCTCTACTTAATTTGCGCCGTATAAAGCTGATGAGATGCATTTATTTAGCTTCCAATATTTTGGTGATTATGTTGTATACAGTTCCTTTAGAGATGTCATATATCGACGACAACTCACTTCATCGCACGTTTAGTTGGCAGATTAACTTTGACGATTATACGATTGTTCTGATAACCTCCGATGTGGCCTCATTTCGATATCTAAACTTTGGTAATAGAAGGCCAGGATTGATATTTTTGAGGTGATGTCAGATATTATCAAGTATGATCTTAATGGAGCCTATGGAAATCGATAAGTAAACCTTATTGCTTTGAACATATTTTGAATACTCCTTTACGCATGTTTAACTTTCGGAATTGCAACAAATACCTCTATAATTTTATCGCTAATTGTTCGACATACCATGCTAAAAATACCGAATAGAAATGCTAAAACATCAAGATTATGATTGGAAAAGATAGAGCTGAAGCAATGTGCACATTTGTCACGCGTTGTAGTCTATACGTGTCGACAGATTTTGTTCCAATATACTATGGGCGCCTCTCGTATGTTAAAATACTTTATACAAGAACATTCATAATAAAAAGTTAAACACACACAATGTACAACCAATAGAGGAAAAAGGGATAAGCCAAATATATTGTATTTCAATAGCTAAACGATGTAAGTTATATCATGTTATACCTGCATGTTGAGTAAATGTCTACGATAATCATGTGCAACATTAAACCAACCTCCATCCAGAAAAACGTGTAGTGGCTGCAGTTTTTTGAACACTCGGCTGGTGAATTCGTTAACGAAAACGTAAGATGATCTGCACGAAGTGAGTTGTTGATGCTATCCTCATAACAGCCCATGTAAGTGATATCTGTGATTAATATAAATGATCCTCAATTCATCAATGAATTCAGCGTGTAAAGCCAAATCAACAGTACCATATCATAAATACTGGAAACATCGATTTACCTAATTTTATGCAATTATCATAAATATGTTATACCACATAATTTTCGGGTGAGTACTGTACATTAACAATCCTTCGTTGCTTTTTGTTACATTTTAACAAACATTTTGCAACACAAGCGAAAAGTAAATAGTTAAATGTTTGCAAAATAAGACAGTTATATACCCATTATTCATGTGCATTGAAAAGATCCGATTTTGCTGTTAATACAGAGCAATTGTTGATACATGTGATATTGAATAGACATTCACGCAATTTAAGACACCAATCGATGCCCAGGATTATGCACTTATGAAAACTATATTTTGTTATTAAAACGTAGTAAAAAAACGCTAAGCATAGCATTTTACGTTTTTATGCTCCGAATTCTTGTTGCACTTCTGGGGGCCGTTTCTTAGAACAACGTATGTTCAAAAAGCATACGTAAGTGCAAAACTTAAAGCTAGTAGCGTTTCTATAAACTTCGTAAAGTTACGTTTACCGTAACTTTGCACGTAAAGTAACGGTTGCTCAAAGGCTCGCGTAAGTTATTTTACGTAAATATGGCGGCGTATGCAACGATTTTTCGGAGAACCGCACGTTTGCATCGAATTTATAGGGAATGATAGTGCCAATAAATATTTTAGCCTACGAAATCTACGAGCGCAACATCATTTTAGTTAATTTAAACCTTACCTATATTTAGATCTTACTATATGGCAGGGCATGGGAAGATACTGTATCCTACCGCAACCCAAATTCGGCGACACCTAAATTCGACGATGTTCTATTTCGTATTGATTAAATGGATGATTATTGTCTTGGAATCATTTCAAAGTAATACAGCCGAGTTTAAAATTATTATGTTGTGCTATTAAACATTTCATTATTTCTTTCATTATTTGCTAAATATTGCTTCATGTTACCGTTACATCGTCGAATTTGGGTCACACTGGGATAACGTAAATCCTGCGTTGATTGTGCAGGATCTATTGTGTACGATTGTGGATTGGAGTTTTGCTAAAAGAGGAATTTTTACATGTTCGAATCGATTGTTGTTATGATTTGTTCGATTTTCCTTTGACAATTCATTCAACTTTCGTTTTGGACAAGGCTTTACCCATCACAAGACAAGTTAAACTCAACGAATGTGACGTTTGCAGAGTGATAGAATTGATTCATTGTAAACATGGGTAAAAGTTTACTTTTTTGTAAAGAATTATGTATTAGCATTGTATAATCTACGTGTTTGTTGCATTGATATGATACTGCTGTGTCCATGAATGACAATTATACAGTAATCTGTGCTAATATTGATTGATATGCCAACATCGCTTCTAATACATGTGTATATGGTTGTCACTTTATTGTTGATTGGTACATTTACAGTTTAAGCAGAAGGTCAGCGTCAAGATCCATTTCTTTGGAAAGAATATCATGCTTTTATCATTTTGTCAAAACTGCGTAAAATATACTTTACTGTAGAGACTGTTGGATACAACCAGTCGACAGATTCTCTCAGTCGAGTTAGATTGGTCTTTGTCCGCTCTGATACTTATTTGATTAGATTGGTCTTTGTCGGCTCTGATACTACTTGAACGTTCCCTGGGTACTCTTGAGTATACTACAATATACCCTGGGTACAGAAAATATACTAAAACGACCCAGGAATACTTTGGCTAAATCTGCCGTTGTTGACTCGATTTTCAAATAAATTATTTTTATGCTTATATTCTGTGAAAGGGACTCAGCGATGATATTAATTATTATCGAAAGTTATACTCAAAAAAGCATACTGAGTTTGGTTTTGTTCAAAGAGGATTTTGTTTGGTATTCAGAAGTGCGTTTTATGACAGATTTAATGCGGAATAAATCTCTGGTACAGTCTTAATATTGGCCAAGTGCATTTTAGTGCACATGTATATAGTATTTTTCGTACCCAGGGTACATTGTAGTGTACTTAAGAGTACCTCAGGTACTTTAAAGAAGTACCGGCCAACAATGACCAGTCGAGCCCCAGTTGTTTAGGCGCTGCAATTATGATCTGGAAGTAAAGGTCAAGGCTCACACACTTGGCTAACTCGGCAATGGTTATTGTTGAAAAATGTATCCACAAAGAGGTTAATTAATATTACTTTTAATTGTCTAATACATTCCCCAAATACTGTCACCGGTAATTACTTTTTTAAAAATCCTACAGAATAATAACAACTTAAACTTAAGTTATCTGAATATTCATAATGGCTAATTTTAAAGAAGGTTTGAAAAGTTTTGACTGTTGAAGTAAGTTTACTGAAAACATGTATCGAAATGTACCAAATATGTCATTTTATACAAAACCTGTAAAAACACTAGGACTTTTAAAACAATGAGATTTGGTTTTGGTAAGTTACACATGTAAAATGCATACAGTTTTATTTTTTATTATCAGATTTCATCTGTACTCAATATTGATATCATATTAATGGCAAAACTTTGTTGTTTCTGTATGCTTAACAATCATTTTTCTTAGTTTTGAGTTTTTTTACAAAGGAAACTTAGAACACAAACCATGGAGACAATTTAAAATCAATTCATTTTGTTTTATATATGGTGTCATCAACATTCAAAATCTTTAATTTTATTATTATAAATGCAGTTGCCATGAAAAAGGTGTCAAATTTTAATCAAGGTAATTGTTAATCTTTACTGTCTAAAATATTTAATTACTAATTTTAAGATTATTTTTTTGTTTCCTATAAACCATATGGACACATTAAATGCATTTTGATTGATATGTTCAAATAAAAATTGTTATGTCATAAGAAGTTATTTTAAATTAGAACTTTTTTGACGATGTGGAACAGCATCGTCTAAGGTATGATAACCATCAAAAAATTCTTCACAATGGCGACCTATCTACCTATGAGCCAGTCCGATTGAAATAGCTCGATTTTTCAGTTACTTCCCTTGGGCATTCGATTCTCCTAGCAGAGTTGTCGTTCGTGTTTAAACATTCAACAATGACCACCCCTATGAGAGTCTCGATTCAAAACTTTCTTACGGCATAAATTGGCTTGTTTCGCTATTGGAAGCTGTCATTTATGATATATGAATTATTTATTCACTAAATCTCCGCTAATGACAACAATGGATGGAATTCGAAGGATATATTCGATGTGAATGGATCACTTTCTACAACAATGGCTTCGCCCATGAGAGACTTTATAACACTCGTGTCAAAACTTTCTTACAACTTAAATCGGCTTGTTTCGCTATTTAGATATGCAACAATAAATGGAATTCGAAGGATATATTCAATGTGAATGAAGCACTTTCTGGATCTCGACAGATTGACAAGGCAAAACTGGAATACTGATGATACTGGTAATTTTAGTTTTCAATTTAAGTCACATTTTGCTTTATAAATTTTGTTCGAGAACATGATAATTTGAATCCTTTTTAAATAAAGTAAAAACATGTATAGCTGTGATAATAATCTAGATCTCGAACTACAACCACTGAATAAAAGCTGCTAAAAGCTATTTAGAGAACTTGTTCTATACATAAAATACTTCTCAAACCATACTGTACTGTAAACACCTGTAAATTAAATTATCGAAAAAAACAACAACCTTATTTGCAAAAGGAAAGTTACCTTTGTTGTTCTCCTGTTTTGAACATTCCATTTATAATAAATCACTTACGCATTAAACATAATCAAAGATAACCTTCCAGTTAATTCAATCCTAGAAGAAACCTTTGATTTTGTTGCATTTTAGAGTCGTAATTAGATGCCACAATACATATGTTCGTGTCTTCTTACTTTCTGTAATCCTCTCTTTTGTATTAAGAAAATGCTTATCCAGTACTACAACGCATGATTAGTGGTAATTCAAAAGAAACGTTACAATAAACTTTGTTAACATTTGACTTTGTTTAAGGTTTCCTCATCGCAATTTTGCGAACAAAGGAAACAACTGTGGTCGCTATAAAGATAAATCATTAAAACGTACAACAATTCACCGACTTTTTCATTTTGAAGAGAAACGTAATGCTCCTTTTTAAGGAAAAAACAATTAAAATCGTTTTTTTAATTTTGTAAAATTTATAAAGACGCTCATTAGCTTAGGCGGCCATATTTGCGAACGCTACGACAGCCCTTGTTCAATCGTAACTTTTACATTGGAACTTACGCAATCGTAGCAGGTGGTTTTATGAAACGCTCGGATTTTCTTACGACGATCGTAAGTATACTTACGTAAGAAAACGTGCGTACGAACGTTTATGAAACCGGCCAATTGTGCTTATGTGATCTAAAACAGGAAATATTCTGCATCGCTTTCCTATTGTTTTTGACAAGGAATTTTTGAAGAATTCTTTGCAACAGAAGATTGTTATCACAGTTAATAACTTTACTTTATCGAGAATTCGTTCAGTAATTATATAAACGCTAGTATCTAAGTTTAGTGAAACGAAAATAGTATGAATGTAAAATTGTTTACCAATTAAACACCATTCCCATGCAAGCAAACTCAATATGTACATTTGTAATAGTGGTAGGGGGGGGGGGGGGGGCAGTGTTCCAGCCGGTAATACACAGAAGGGCGCAGTATCTTCCCATCCTATGGTCCCACTCTGCCCTCTTGGATACTCATCATGTCCTTTTTTAATTTGATTATTTTATTATGCAGGAAATTAAATAAGAAGTGTCCCAATTCATTTTACAAGTCACATTGAAATTGTTGACAGAGAAGCACTCGGCCCTTTTTAAAGTGTGGAAGAAGCCCTGAATGGTGGATGCCTACTAATAATTTTTGCTTCAAACTGGATGAAATATTAACATTTATAACAAAAACAAGTCCAATATCAAATCATCAGCGGTTCGTTACTCAATGTATTACGAAGGATTTTGTTTACTTTCAAATTAATGTAAGTATGTTGACACACGCATTGTCATTAATTTGGGGAAGAGCATAGGTCATGTGAAAATTGCTTGAAATTTAAAGCGGAAACACACGTGATAAATCAACCTGCCACCCGACAGATGGGCCGATTAGCAAACCAACCTTCGATTAGGCTGAACAACTACAGTTTTGTCACAGACGTGACTTTTACCATAGTACCCAACTGTCTCATAATTATGTTCAGGGCATATGAATTAAGATCACTTGAGATGAAAAGTATCTTTCATATCAACAGTTGATGGTGATGACACATTCGAAGTTTCAGTGTAATAACTTGAAACCTATGGATATAGTTCGCTTAATAAACTTATATTACTTTGTTTGGGATGACGACCAGATTGCCCCTGCGTAACCATGCAAGGGATATAACACTATTATATACAGATTATTATCAAAGGTAAAGCGGGTAAAAAGTAAGGCACTTACTGTAGATGCATTGTTTGTACGCAGTATCTGCAATTCTGTCCTCGGGACAGGCACAGACGAGGCTTGATCCGTCACATACAGCATCCTTGTACAGACATTGGGATGCGGAGACAGAGGCATTACATGATACATTCAGATCAATCCCTGTAAGTACAGTAAGTACTAATAAAAATGCGTTTTAAATATATTGTATAGTCAATAGCTAGCAGTAAGAGTTGTTGTTAGCAAACGGGTACCTGATATTTCTAAGTGAACAAAGATACAAATTCTGCTTAATTGCAGGTCAGAGTTATGAGCCTTGGCTTGTGACCAGGCATGCTAATCCGAAAAATATATGTTAAGTTTTAATTGAAAACATCTGAAGCAGTTACTAGGATATGTACTTGTTGGACGCAAACCTTAAAATACATTTAATCTTGCACGCAAACTTTTTGCACACATTTATAAGTATCTAAGGAGGCATAAATCCTGCTAAAATATGGTCAAATTTATAGGTCTTGGTGAGACAATGTTCATAAAGACCCTGAACAAATATGTTAAGTATTATTTTAATATATGTAATATATAAGATAGAGAAATCGAATGGATGTACGCACACTTACATCAGAAGTACAATTACCTCTTTTTGTATGCAAAAAAGGGATCATACTTATACTAAATTGCAATTAAGAGATATGCAACTTGGTCAGAAATCTAAAACAATGACCTCGAATACATGTGTACAGTTTAAAATTAAAACCTCACCTAAGACCTTAAGGAGCTGAACCAGTCTGAGCTGCGTCTGAGATGCTTATAAAACAATGATCAAACTTGCCTAATCTATCATTAACACAAATGTTTTGAGTAAGGTTTAGAAAGATTGGAATAAAACCAAGACTTTAAGAGTGTAAACAAGGTTTCACAAATTCATTTGAGGAACACTGCACTGTCCCCTTGGCTCCATGATTTTCAACGCACCGGAGCCATTTCCAACTTGTGCCGAGATATTATTAGAGCATAGTTTTAGAGCAACTATCATGAGGATTGAGTAAAACAGTAGCTATATAGCGTTAACAAGCTTTTTTTCGTTTATATCACCTAGCGGTTGA
This sequence comes from Dreissena polymorpha, assembly GCF_020536995.1. NCBI lineage: Eukaryota > Metazoa > Mollusca > Bivalvia > Myida > Dreissenidae > Dreissena > Dreissena polymorpha. The sequence goes on along the minus strand of NC_068360.1, from coordinate 32,384,215 downwards.
GTTTTTCACCTCACGTGCTCCAGTTATAAACTCAGCCAAGATATATTTGGGACAAATGTCTTGACCAAGTTTAATAAGTTTCATGGACATATATATGGTCTTTAAAGTGTTGAGGCGGCAAATGTTGAAAAAGCAAAAAGACAAACGACACATAAAAGGCGATCACAACGCACACAATGAGAAAATTGTGGAAATATTCTTAATCGCTGTAATTGTCTATTTGTTTAAAACAATAATTGTGAAGTCTTTGCAACAGCACATTGTGATCATGTCACTGCCTGTGAACTTGGTCACGCTAGAGGAGAGGTTTGTCGTGACACGGTAAGCTCAATCATGAGAGCAGTCGCCCTGTAAGCGAGGTGTCCCGAGTTCGAGTCGGGGACTGGTCGCACAATTTTCTCATCCTGTCTCATTTGGCGTCAAATGGGTGACAGTTACGATACCTGGGTATACGCCTACGGAGGCCCATTGTAAATTATATATAGTCCTTAATTCCTGTATTCGAGGAACAATACACATTCAAGTGGGGTTGTATGTCACGGCCTGAACTTGTTCACGTTTAAGGAGAGGTTGTTTTTCGGCCCGGTTAGCTCAGTCGGAAGAGCACTCGCCCTGTTAGCGAGGTGTCCCGGACCGCACAGCTTTCTCACCCTGTGACACTTACAGTTAAAATAATTTAACTTTATCGAGAATTCGTTCAGTATTTTTTACGCAATCTTGTATCTAAGTTTTAGTGAAACGAAAATAGTATGAATGTAAAATTGTTAACCAAGTAAACAACATTCAAATGCCAACAAACTCAATTAGTACATTTGGAATAGTGGAGGCGGGCAGTATTCCAGCCGGTCATTTACAGAAGGGCGCAGCATCTTACCACCCAATAATCCCACCCTGCCCCCTTTGGCCCTCACAATGTCCTTTTTTGATTTGATTATATTATTATACCGAAAAGTATATTAGATGTATCAAAATTCATTCAAAATGTTTCATAGAAACTGTTGACAAATAAGCATTCGGTTCTTTTCAAATTGTGACAGAAGCTCTAGGTGGTGAATGCCTTCTTATAATTTTTACTTCCAATTGAATGAAAGATTAACATTTATAATAGAAACAGGAGAAGTCCAATATAAAATCATCAGATGTTTATAACTCAATGTATCATGACGGATTTGGTTAACTTTCAAATAAATGTAAATATGATGACACAAGCATTTTCATAAGTTTGGGGAAGATTATGTGAACAATGCTTAGCTTTTAAAGCGGGCAAACATATAGTAAATCAACCTGCCGCCCGACAGAAGGACCGATTAGCAAACCAACCTTCGATGAGACTGAGCAGTTACAGTTTTGTCACAGACGTGACTTATACCTTAGCACCCCGCTGTCTGATAATTATGTTCAGGGCAAATAAATGTAGATCACTTGAGATGAAAGTATCTTTAACATCTACATTTCATGGTGATGACAAATTCGAAGTTTCAGTGTAATCACTTAAAAAATATATGGACATAGTTTTGCAAATAAACGTATAATAGTTGGTTTAGGTTGACTGAAAAATTGCCCTTGCGTAAACTTGCATGGGGTATAACAATATTATATACTAATAATGATCAAGTGTCAAGCGGGTAAAAAGTAAGGCACTTACTGTAGAGACATTGTTTGTTGGTGGTATCTGCATATCTGTCCTCTGGACAGGCACAAACAAGGGTTGATCCGTCACACACAGCATCCTTGTACAGACATTGGGATGCGGAGACAGAGGCATTACAGGACGCATTCAGGTCAATCCCAGGCGGTACGGTAAAAACTAAAACGTGTTTCAAATATGATTTAATAGCCAAATAACTAGCCGTTACTAGAGCTTTTTACATTTGTTTATGTGTTATACATTATTTTCATTTTCAATCGATACATTTATCTCCTTTCATGTACATTTCGTGTAACAATAACTGTGCATCTATACATATGGACTTGTTGTTACACTGTTAACAGTCTACCGCGTCGCTATAAAAGCTAGCTTGTAAAGCAAAGCAGGATAATTATTCCGTACTAAATACACCTTTCCATTTTTGAAATTCTTCCACAAATTTCCTTCTGCCATAACGTCTATGGGATATCGTACAAACAAACAACCATATATGGGTTATTTAGGTTTGGCGCTATTTGCAACATGTACCTCTTAAGAATGTTAACACAAGAGTTAAGATTGTAGGTTCTTAAACATTAACAGAATATATGTATTCCGATAACTAGTTTATTTACAAATATTTATCTTGAAGATAATTATAATAAAACTAACTATGTTCAAATAATACAAAATGGGGTATTGTGATGATTTCTAAAATGACTATGGAATTTTTAAAAATTGGTTAGACCGAAATCGGTCGTTTCCAACTGATTTATACCGTGTTGGTTTGTTTGTATGTTGCATTATGTTACAATTTGTTATATATTGTTCTGAGAAATCATCAAGAATCATTGTAAAATAAATTGAAGGGACGACTGCTTTGGTATTGAATCGTTCAATATTCAACAATATTTGACGTTATCGTATCTGCAATTACATTAATGTATTACTTTTATTATTTAAAAACAGATTATATTATTCCGCTTTGACGTTAGACATAAAAATGTCTGTTTTTGCATGCATTAAAGTATAAGTGCCCAAAAATAAGTTTTCCAAATTTAGCCCTTACGTCAACCTTAAAATAGTATATGCTGTCTTACAATCAACAAAAGTGACATACGAACTTAAACCAAAGCTTATTTAAACATAAATTATAAAAACAAAATATTTCCAATTTAAAGTCAATTAATACGAAACACTGAAAAAACTAAGGGTTTTAAAAAGCAAACACTTAAAATATGATGGCCTTATATTTTAACTTATTGTCTTGGAAAACAAAATGAAAATACATTTTAAGAGATAAACAATATTAATCAAATAGAACATCTATGAAATCCATTATTTTTCGAATATACATCTTTCTATCAAAATACTATTTTATGAAATAAGTAGTGTTATTATTCAAATATTAAAGAAAAATCCAACGAGCATTTGCCATTGGATTACGTACAGTCAATAGATAAATATGATCTCAAACCAAAAAAAATGTTAATGTGGTGTCTAGTTTTCGTAGCCAGAAGGACACTAAATGTTTACAAACATTCTCTTAAGCAAAATAAGAATAGTTAATGTTGATACAGATAATATGGTTAACACTAATTACTTACTTACCGAAATCAGAGAAAAGAAACACCGGCAGACATAGAAGTAACGTATACCTCATCTGAAATGTACATAAATTAAATTAAACATTACTGTTGTCATGTAAGAAATGGTTGAACAATGATAATTCTAAGAAATAATGAGGCACAAATCGAATGTAGGTTACGCCACTTTTGAAAAAACTGTTTTCCTTAAACCGATCTTATGCTCACGCGCTCAAACTTCGAATTGTAAAAGTTGTAAACGGAAAAAAGTGAGAGACTGTTTGCTTAACCCATTTTATTTCAACGTTTGACAAAACCCCGCAAGCAATATCACAAAAATTATATAGTGCTAAACAATTACAACTATTGGAATCGGTATAATGGTTTCTTATTGTCTTTAAAAGACAAATAATGAATGTAAGCTTTTACAAAGTATTATAGACTACTATCAAGGTATAAAGTATTAAGAACAAATTATGAAATTAACGTTGCGTGTATGGCTACTTTCGTTCCAAGTGGAAATACATAAGGCCAATGAAATAAATTTAATGAAATAAAGCAATGAATGTTATTAATTGTTAAGCCTATTATACATGAAAATGGTCGACAAAAACAGTTAAATTAAAATGCAACATTAAATACTTATCCAACATTTTTTATGAAAAGATATTTAAATAATTTTTAAAATGTACTATTTACCGTTAGTCAGTCTCGTTCATAAAGCCCACAAGGCTCCAATAAGTGTTTTCTTGAAATATTTCACTGCATTTGCCTCAGTGCGTCCTCCACATCAGATCGAAATATTTGAACATTAATAAATCCAAAAAAGTGATATTGATGTTTGAAGCAAGCAAACAGTCGTTACCAGCGACAAAACGCGTACTCGTTTCCAGACACAGACTGTTCGTTCACGAGCAAATGTCAGGCGCATTGCATATTTGCTATTCAAACAAATCAGTTCCGCGTCATTTATGGGACTTTCATTTAATATTTAATAGACATTTTGTTGCGATATTAATTTTTCTTTGTTAAATAAAAGCTGCCTTCCATATTTGCTTTGATATTTAAAAAACAAACGGCCTGGACGTTACAATTGGCAGTAAATTCAATCATTGAGCAACCGATCAATTGCGTTTTGTGGTCTGCGTTTTGTTCTTTTTGATGTGTGAGTGCCATAAACGATAGGTTCTCAATACACATTTTTTAAGAATAAAGGACATCTTTTAAAGTATGAGGAGATTTATAAATTGTATTGATGACTAGTTAATATTAAACATATTCATTATCCTTAGACTCGGGATATACTTTTACAAATATAAATAAGTACAATCGTTATAATGTTTTCCGCAAGAAAACTCGATCTTTAATGAGGTAGACATGGCGGAGATCTAATCTATTTCGACAAACATAACCTTTTCACAAGGGTTTTCAACAATATTTACAAGTTTTGATTCAAGTCAATACAAAGAAGGCTATAATCTACTAACGTTGACCTTGTACGAATTTGTAGTTTTTAATGTCTGTAAGCACTTTGCTGAACAAGCAAAATAACTCGCTTTTATATCATTAAAACTATGTAAACGAAATAAATCACATGATTTTTTAGATCAAAGAACCCTATGTATTATGTATTTGTAATAATATAATATTATAAAATCTAATAATTGTATTAATATGTTGAATAACATTTAACAATAAGATTTCAACTTTTTTTTAAATTATTCTTATGCTAATGAGGGGCAAATCGACATCGTATATTTAATAGAAAGACAAAGGACATGAAAACTCTAAAAGAAAAAAAAACAATTGGAAAAGATAAAACATGCACAAAATTTAAAGACAGAAATTAAAATTAGAAATGCGAATAAATTAAAGACATATTGCAGATGATCAGAAACGTAAATAAGTTTTGATGTTAGAAGTACGTTTTGACTTTAGAAATGATATACCAGAAAAACTACTTAAAACTGCAAGATAAATATGGTCCTGATTTTAATGTTAGTACATCCTTCCATTTACACCCTCTTTCTAAATTGATTGAACGCATAGATTGTGATTTTTCTAAATTTTTGAAAATTTTATTTTTGTAACACCATCGACATCAAAGCTCGAGTTCTTGTATGTAATATAACTTTTATCACAAGCATCCCCTCCATTAACTGCCTGCTGCCTGCACAATTTGACAATTACTTAAACACAATGAAGCATTGCATGTATCACAGAGGGCGATAAATCAAGACTTTACTTATTACAAACTGGAGACCAAAATCTTCGCAATACCGATTATAAAGTACGCACATATGTTATTGCAAACAGTATGCATGTGTGCATGAATACTCTTATACGTAAAGGAAATATTGGTTTAATCGAAGTATGCTTAATTGAACATACTACTCGAATTTTGTTTCTATCATGCCATCACAGAAAAACTTAATATTCCTAGTCTGCTACTATTAATTAACGTTGAACAAAACTTAAATCCTAATGTTTGGTATTTTTTGCATGTATTAACTGTGGACCTAAATTAAAACGTTAGTTTGACATTTTTTATGCAAAATCAGCAACATTTAATGTGATTACCTGTTTGCTTTTTCCCATCAGACCGTCTTTCTTGTTACATTAAAATACACAATTTGTAGATAATACAGCAATATTCTTATTAGAGGAATTAGAGGAATTATGTTTTCCGTTTCTGGAATAAAAATGGGGTTTGTCAAAACCAAACATGTGCGGATATTTATTACGATCACGAGATTAGGTTGTATGTTGAAACAATATTCAACACATAAATAATTCACTATTTTTTAAAATTGCAAATAAAACCGTGATGAGTGCAATTACGCCTCTCTGCATATAAATTGCAATTAACAAGTCAGCTTTATTGATCTTGTAATCTCAATTAATGTATTGTCGACAATCCCTTAAAACGAATATTTGCTTTTATTGTGGTTTATATATAAAACCTTTATTGTATTGTATTTGCCCTGATACCGATTGTGTTTTGCAATACATGTATTTCTATTTAATTTGAGTGTAAGTCAACATTTTAGACTAAACTTTTAGTGGTACGAAATGGCAGGATACAGCTCTTAGTAATTATAGATATTTGAAAACTATCGACAAATGGCTAAATTTGGGAAGCACACAATGTAATATAAATTCAAACTGTACATTATTCATCAATAAAACTTATTTAAATCAGGATCCATCAAAATAAAAAAGAGAACTCGAGTACACAAGAGTGCGGAAATCGTAATTATATTCTAATTTGTTAAAGGCAAACGATCATAATTTTGTCCAAACTAAGTGAAGCCAAACTTTCTCGCTTCATAATCACCTGCACATTTAGAACATTCAATAATAAAGATTGAGACGACATCCAAGCAGCTTTTAAAAAGGAGTTTCGTACAGACGAAATGTTTGACGAATGTAAGTTTGGACGTACTTTCATACGTACAGACGGACAGACAAATACAATGCTTTAGCCACAAATCCATACTTTCTGTGGGGCTAAAATTTATTTTCAAGTGATTCAAGTCTTACCGGGTTAAACCGATATCTCTAAATGGTACAGAACGTAAGACTAGACCAGTAAGGGCGTAAACTGTGGATCACTTTTCTGATATAAGTCGGCCATTGGTCAGTTTAACTGATTATAAAGGATTAAAGGGCATTGGTCATTGATGTTATGACATATATCGGCCCGACCTTTGTTGCGACGCTAAACGTTATGTATGCGACAATGCGCCCGAGTATATTTTTCAACATTTAGCGTTAGTTGCGTCAGGCTTATAACAATGAACGTCAAATGCATGTCTTGTCGATGCGACATTCGAATGTCGAAACCAACGTTAAATGTAGCGAAACAAAATATTTCGCATCTTTATGTCGCAACAAATGTAATTCAGCTTTTTCGCAATATCATCGGTAAACACCCCACACATTTCAAACAGCATGTTTGTATTACATACATTCATCTTAAAACGGAAATGAACTTCAATTGGACATCGCGAAGCATCAACGTAGGCATAACATTCACAAAAAATGACAATGAACTAATCTTGACAAACATATTACCCAAACTACAAAAATTTAAAACTTGTCAAAAATCATGGCAACACCGAAAACTAACCGTAATTGAATAAAATCTGTATTAAAACATTCGCACCTCCGAAATTAATATATGTAATACCCATTCAAAAAATAAAATCATCGATGATATAAAAACGTCTATTTTTGACTTCTTGTGGGATGGAAAAGCCGACAAAATAAAACGAAAACAGTTCATAATACCTGTAGAACTGGGGCGTATCCAACATTTATTACATCATAAATTCCATCAAATCCAGCTAGTTAAACTATATATGATACCACAAATAGAAGTCAATTGGCATTGTTTTGTCATAAAATACTAGCCAAATATGGTGGGTCGTTACTTTTGAATGCAACATTATTGAGTCTCTAATACTCGATATAGCAAAAAACAACAACATATGTCCATATCTAATACATTATCAGCATGGACTCAAGTCAAAAATAAGTAAGAAGGAAAAAGCAATGGTAAAACAATTTTATGGAATAACACAAACATAGCAAACTGGTTTGAAAAGAGCATTAAATATGTCGATTAACTTTTTGATTACCGAATAAACTATTTTTATTCCTTTGATAATATATGCTACTTGTATGAAATCCCCACAAAAGACTTCCTGATGTATTACACTCTAATAAAAAGTATTCCTTCACATATAAAATCTAATATAAACACAAACAACACGAATAACATTAGAACCCAATTTCTCGAAACACTCAAAACGAAACAAAAACCCAGCGAACTATTATACAATATTCACAAATAATATCGTTAACGAATTATCCAAAATGGGAGGTCGCCGTGGTGTAATAGATATGGTATCCGCATAGCGACCGGGAGATCATGTGTTCGATCCCCACCGTGGGAGTGTTCTTTAGATCTTCCCCAAAGACAACAAGTACTGGTTCTAGGCCCAGGAAACGGACTCGAGGGCGTTTATAAAAGCCTTAGGCTTAGGCCTTCGATGCAATCGAGGTAAAATAAATAGGTTTAAACTAATCATCCAAATTCATAATAAAATGGCAAAATATATTAAGTAAATTAAACGTAAAGAGCGTAAATTAAACTGGAAAGAAATATTTATTTTGTCTTACAAAACAACAATCGACATCACACTTAGACACTTTCAGTCCAAATACCTACATCGAATAATCGCGACCAATAAATATCTCTTTAAATGCAAATTATCTAACTCTAATTTATGTGACTACTGCGGTAAAAAAAATCGAAATTACAGAATATTTAGTTCTGGATTGCAAATACATCTAGCCTTTTTGAAATCAGTTGACATCCTTTCGAGAACAACAACAAATACATGGTAAACTATCCTTCTTAAGTGTAAGTTTTTTTATTAACTCATGTAAGTCATAAGACGGTAATACTATTGTGAATTTTATTCTTATATTGATGAAATGTTTTATTTTTAACATGAAAAACAGAAAACAAATACCAAATTTTAATTGTTTTATACATTGTCTGAAAATAAAAATCCAGATTGGGAAAGAAATAGCCCTCAGTAATGATACATTGCATGCCCTCAGTAATGATACATTGCATATCTTTGAACAAAAAATGAAATTTTATTCGTTTAAGATCATTGATTTTATTTAACAGAACACAAACTGTTGTCACTGATAGAAATGTTTCAAACCAAGGTCTAAAATATTATAAGGCACATTTTCTGTATACTTTGTTTGAATCATTGTTTGCAAATAAAAAAATGTAAACACACAATATATGCTTTAAAATGAATTAAAATGCATATATTACCGTTGCAAGTAGGCAGTAATAAGACCGTTTGAAAAATCACTACTATCAATAGAAGCTTGTCCGATATTTATTTTCCAACAATCAGCGATACTTAATATTGTTTGGCAATGTACAGTTTAGTATCATGACCCGTCTGAATCAAGGATCGAACCTCATTTCCTTTAAAAAAAAAATAGAAACACCAAAAAACATGGCAAGAACATATATAGATAGCATAAATTTGCATAAGATTGCAAAAATGTTGGAAATTTTGTTCACCTTTGTACTATGAAAATATATACATTTGCCTTTCGTATTTAAATTTTGGACATTTAAAAAATACATGAAACTCATCTTCAATACATTTCTTAGTGTCGACCAGTTTAAACGGCTAATTTATGACTTGAAAAACGGAATCTAGAGACTGACTTTCGAGCATAAAAGTGTATATCAATAAACAAATATTTTTCTAGGTTTAACATAAATTTGAAGTGTTTGTAGGTATCACATCTTCGTTAATAGGTATAGAGTTTCAAGCCAGCTCTTTGTTTTACAATCAACCAATCTTTGTTTAAATGACATTAACAATATTTCCAAACTTCCTATCTCTTGACAGATATCCAAACAAAACCAAATCCATAACGGTACAACATGTTTTTTCACAGATGTCACCCAATTAGTTCTTACGATTTCGTCGTGCCGCTTTTACATAATATAACAATTTCTAGTGTATCAATCCTCTGTCAGACTAATCAAATTACACCATTATTTAACGCATTGTACATGATGTTCTATACAAAGCGGTAATCTACCACATGCTCCTAGTACCATGCAATTATTTACAGATTTATTTACACAAAGAAAATATTTACAATACTCGATTTGAATGTTTGTCAAGAATGTCTGAGGATTTTATTCCGTCTATCTCGGAACCATATGTAAGTATAGGTTTGGCCATTGAATCAAACAATTACAATTTTACAAATATTCCATATATGAAAACTATCCATAGTTTCTTTGGTATGATTTAATAGCAAAAATAGATTTTCTTTTGCGTTCCTAAATGATAGTTTAGGCGTAAAAAGAAGGCCCACAAATATATAATATATATATATATATATATATATATATATATATATATATATATATATATATATATATATATATATATATATATATATATATATATATATATATATATATATTGTAAGGAAAGTTTCCAAACTTGACATTTGTGTCACTCCCGGAAACAGGTGACATATTGAAAATGTAAATATTATAAACATTCATAACACATCGACAATAAATACCTGGATAGCCTACGGAGGAAGCCACCAGAAATCACCATCGTTTATCCATTATTTAGCAAATATTGCTATTTGTTAAAATGTCATTGTGTTTTGTCAAACACTAAACTCCGTTCGTTTGATTGTCAATTTTATGTCGCGTAGGTTATACTGCACATGTAAACTTTAAATAGTTGCAGAAGTAAATTTTCTGAATGCAATTATATTCATCTCCTTTATGGTTCATAACTTTAAATGTTTACTTTTTAATCAGTAAAATATATTGTTAGTCAGCGTCTTTGAAATTGACCGCCATGTAAAGTTCAGGCGCGAACTATTCGTCTGTAAGCTATGTCTCGGCGTCTGATCAGTATTAACGTTATTGTTTTCATAATTTAACAGTAATACTTTGAGAGTATTTGGATGTTTCGCCGAGATACAGCCTAGTAATTTGTTGCATTATAGAAATATTAATATTTATATGAACAGTTGTTATTTCTCATGGGGCGGAGTCTTTACTGGCTCACCTATTCATACGCCTTACCATTTGTTAAGTTCGGCGATTGTTTGTTTCAAATATCTATGTTCCGCTGATTATTTGTAAATACTGCTTGTCGTTAAAGCTGTTCATTTGACCAAAGAGCTGTATATGATGTGTTGCATTTAGATTGTTATGTTATTTAAGGAATGGACCTGAGTACCCTTTGTTGTTAAAAGCCGAGGATTTCATTCGTTCATTTTGTCACGTGGTAACTGAGTCGGAATCTATATATACGGGATCAGAACTCAGTCTCAGCATCTTCTTTCTGGAGTTCACACCTCCTTAAGACACTTCAACAACTACGGTATATTATTTACATACACTTATTACATAAGATGGGCAATAGAATGTTCAGACAAATGAGAGCTCCTCCGTTCACTATTAAATAATTACGGTTCGGCACAATAAATGCAATTATTATGTAATAACTACAGTTATTTACAGAGCTTTACAAAATCACGCTATCGTCAAGAACATGTAATGTTAATAATAAACAGGGAAAGACCACTTATAATGTAGTTAGAACTTTAGGTCCTACCCTTTTTTCAAAATAGTTCTATTCCTTTGTATATTTTGGAAATAAAATATGTTTAAATCAATCACTACGGTTAAGAAGATCCCGGTGCATAGGCTCGGTCCTTCCTCGTCCATTGTGTCCACTTGGAATATTATTTTGTCTATATGCAGATTATATATATATATATATATATATATATATATATATATATATATATATATATATATATATAAATATAAAACAAACACATTATTAAATGGTGGAAACTTTTATTTGGCTTCGTTGTTGATGAACCCGATGAAAAGAAACTCAGGATCGGGGTCACCTATAATCAAAGGGAACCTCAGTACCGATACGTACCAACGATATACTACCAACGCGAGTTATCCTGACAGAGTATGTGAGGCGGTATACTCGTTACAATATTTATATATATATATATCTTGTTTGCATTTTGTGTATGTACGTTCTTTTCCGGTTCGTATTATGTATATAACGTCATATTTTTCTTCCTAAAGCCTAGAATTATTTCCATTTTCGTGAACCTATGAGACGCTGAGACGAGTGGCATAACGATTAATTTTGACGTCATGTCGTACGGAGTTTTTTTCTAATTCACTACGGATATATTTGTGTAATGAACGTAATCATTGATTGATAATTTCAATGTCTTTCTTTTGGATACCGATGCCGTTAATGTGTTACTGTTTGGTTATGCCATATATTGTGTTAATATTAATTTATGATTTTCTTCATAAAATTTAATACCGTTAACTAATTTTTTTCAATTTAAATAATCGCTCACTCATTCTATCCTTTTGTGATACAAACAAACGTGCATCATATATTTACAATTACTGGTTAAATGAAACACTTACGCAACAATACAAATGCCACATACTGTCTAACCCGAGCTGACAATATAGAGCGCACGTGTCACGCAAGTAGTCGCGCCGTGCTGCAGATAATCCAGCTGCAAGTATCGGAACTGGGCGGTCGGTGTTCGTGAAGCGAACAAATTCGTTCTTCAGCAAACAAAAGTAGGTTTCTTCACCGTCGCTTCATGTCTTCACCATGACTACGCCGGGGTTTGCAGACGACATTCGGAAGTACAGACATTTCCTGTAGCGGAAGTGCACATTCTATTTGTGGCAGTTTGTCCAAATGAAATAAGTGCAAATAAATATTTTCGTACGATTTGCTTTTTTATTATTTAATAGCTGCTACATACTGTATGCCAGGTAGCGCATTTAAGTGATCGTCTATGAACGACTTCCAGTTACGCCAGCTCCACGCAGTCTAAGTAAACATTTCTTTCCTGTTAAAATATTAACATTAATCAATTATCAATACCAATTACCGCTTTGGTTTTCGGGTTTTCACTGGCATTTTAACTAAACATGCAAAATATAGGAATATTTTATTACATTATTACTTAATTGTACAGGCTAACAATCAATAAAGTTGTAATTAATTTAGCAACATTGCGCGCGTCAGTGATGTGGTGCCCCATTGCGCTCAGTGCGTGTAAATTCTCTTCTGTTACAGCGCCGACAATGTACTTGCGAAGTCGCTCGCACGTGCCACAAACGTCCCCTCTCGGTTTGGCAATTCGAATATGCGGAAGATGCTTTTGAAAAAGGAGATTTTAAGGAGCCTTATACTTCGCTCTTCGCAAACAGCAATTTATTGCGCATGCAATTGCAGTTTTGTTGTGCTTGCGGGAAAGCAAACGATTGGAATGTTGTCGCTTCTCCTTGGTACTGCTGGGTATGTCAGGCCGATTTGTTCGGACGTGTTCATAATAAACTGAACAACCCGATTCACAGCATTAAAGCATAGTGCGTGCTTAGGTCTTCGACCTCTGTTACCGTGCGCTTTACATTTACCGGGTTATTTTTACAGACTCAATGTTCGTATGATGTTAGCGGACCTCTGTTTCTGAAAACAATAATTTCCGTCTTTTGTCGATTAATTGACATACCAGTATGTTCACAAAATTCCGATATTGTGTTCAATTGTGATTGTAGCTCTATCGCCGTATCCGCGCAGCTCGCAACGTCATCGCCAAATAGAATGCAAATTATGTCTGACATGTCTTCAGTGATAAAAATACCCGTATGACCTTAAGATTTTATAAAGGTGGACAACTCGTTTATGTACAAATTAAATATTATTGTGCTGGTTAAGTTCCATTGCATAATGCCCATGTGACAATTTATGTTTTGATAACATTATTTTCATTTACTCGAACACATCCTCGCAGATTTGAATACGTGGATTTTAAAACGTGAAAAAGCTTCCCTCTGACACCATTTTTACGCATAGTTGCAAAAAAAGAATATTAAGAATCAAACTATCAAATGCCTGTTGGAAGTCCACGTTTAGAACATAAAACATACCACCAGGTCTACATGTATATTTTTAACCATATTTTTTAATATCCGTTTCGAAAACCGGCTTGTGATTTTGTTATTTTATTTAAATTGTATGTATTACATTAATTAATGATATAACTCTTTAATTATAGAGGTCGTCTGTAGCGCCTAACGTATACATCGGCACAATTATACCATCCCGCCAAGTATTTAAATCAAAATAAAGATCACAACGATCAATGAAACAATTTCTTTTCCCCATGACAATAAGGAACCTCATCCGCATATTTAATCAAATCCTTCTAATCATGAACCGAGAGCCCCGGTTTATACTAGTGCTCAATGTGAGAGATTGTAATACCCTTTGTTTATAAATAATATTTTTATTGAATTTTACTTTTTTTCGGTAAATTAGATTTATTTTATATTTAAAAACAACGTTAATGCACTTGTAAGTATCAAAAACAGTCTTCGTACAAAATATAACAAGTTAAAAAGGCTAGTATAACTCAAATATGCAGCATGCACATAAGGCTTTTTTTCTTCATATTTGCAATTCGTCTCACATATCACAATTATTAATCATATTCACGTGAAATATTACATTATTATATTTCTTAGTCCCATAATTGTGTATAAATGTAGATAGGATGATAATTGTATATAAACTGTTTTAAGGTACAAATTGAAGCATGTCATAACCACAAAAATGTTTTTACCTATTTGTCTTACATATAACTATTATTGTTTCATGACATGCATAATAGTTCATCAAAAAACTTTTATTTGTTAAATAAGAATAATATGTTCTTATTGCATAAATTTAAAAGCTTACCAAAATTGTGGAAAATATGTGGGTTTTTTTGTCATTTTTGATTATTACGGTGTTTACTAGGCTTTTGGTCGGCCTATTTTGGCGGCCATCTTAGATTTAGACCCCGTAGGCAGAAATTAATGTTCTTGGGAACAAAAATCTTCTTTACCTAATACAATGTAGAACATCACCAGCATATTAAACAAGAACTTAAGCCATCATGGAGAGGTGGGGTATAATCTGGGTGTGTGATCATTTAATCATTTAATAGATGATCTTTCAAAAATAAAAATAAAAAATCTTTTTTTTGGGGGGTGGGGGGTGGGGGTGTTCTGGGGTGGGGCGTGGGGGATGGTTTGGGTGGAGTGCATTGTGGTATGTCAGGTAAGTGTTGTTTTGTCAAACTTTAACATATATTTATCAATAATGTGCATATCCTAAGTATAAAAGGGGCTATAATTGTGGCAAAATGCGTGATACAGTTGTTTGCTCTTGTTTATAGATTGGGGTCATGTTGGTAAAGAAGTATGCAAAATATAAAAGCAATATGTCAAAGGACATAGGAAATATTGGGTGTAGTACGCAAACTTTAACATAGATTTATCAATAATATGCATATTCTAAGTATAAAAGGGGCCATAATTCTGTCAAAATGCTTGATACAGTTGTCTGCTCTTGTTTATAGGTCGGGGTCATGCTTGTTTAAGAAGTATGCAAAATATGAAAGCAATATGTCAAGGGACATAGAATGTATTTGGGGTAGTACGCAAACTTTAACATTTGCACGCTCACGCTCACGCTAAGGCTCACGCTCCCGCCGACGCCGGGGTGAGTAGGATAGCTCCACTATATATATTTCATATATAATAGTCGAGATAAAAACCTTTCAATCATGCACCGTGGACCTCCCTTCCTACCAGACTTTAAAGTTTCACGCCGTTCAATACACTTCGGTAGCAAAGATTATTGATGCAGATTGTTTGCTTATTGATGTGTTTGATGAATTGTGTATGACCCCAGTTTGTGACATTAACAAGTTTACTAAATACTTCCACATTTGAGAAAAAAATAAACCAAGAAAGTAACTCAATACAACTACAGCAAATAACTCATTTTAAGTACATGTATATTAATATCAACAATCTGATAATAAATATAAAAATGGTTTTTCAGCACATCGTTGTTTTTATGCAAAAATTCATTACATATACTTGTACTGCACATTAATCATTTACTACTTAAAATGCACTAAGATTCACTAAAATTAATCACAGCACATAATATGTGGAACTTTTATGCAAGAAATGTAGCATTTTCATATTCGATAATATTACAAACATTAACAATATATGTTTGTATCACATGCAATTTCCTGGGCAATGACATCAATGTTATAAAAGTTATTGTTATTGCAAAAATTATGTGTTCCATATAACCTAAGTTTTTTTCTAATTTCTTTAATTTAGCAAAAATTTAGCAACTTTCGTGAAATAAGTCTCAATCAATTTACTTTGATAGGTAAACAAGTATGATCTAAAATCAAATTTGCAATATTGAACTGGCAATGCTGTAATTGTAAAAATAATTTTACTATAAACAAAGATTCGGAAACACAGTGAACTATCAAAATAAGTTACTTCAATTGCTGAATGTCTAACGACAAATTAAACCAATTTGATGTTATTTACTATTTTATTCACTCAACATTTTAATGCTACTAGAGGCAACCCCACTTCCAACATCGTCAGACTTATTCTCAATGTGTTTTATCAAGGGAGGTAACTCCTACATAAATTTATAACAGGAATGTGAAAAGGGTCAATTAAACACCGAGTACAGAATCAGTTTGAAAGATACTCTGAACTTTTTTTTAAATTTAAATATGTTTGTACCAAGATTACCAGATCCAAGTGACATGACTGCATGAAAACTATATATCACATTAATTTAAATGGGCCTTTTCACGTTTTGGTAAATTGACAAAATAAAAAAAATGTTTCAGATTCGTACATTTTCTTTGTAGTTATGATATATGTAAGGAAACAGTAATACTGAACATATACCATGCTCTAAAATATCCATTTGATGCATCTTTTAACGATTTAAAATCCTGAAAATTATAAAGCGTTGCAACGCAAAACGATTGAATAATTTGGAGAGTTTTGTTGTTTTCGCTCTTTTTGGTGATACTACGAGGATTGCCTATATTATGTATAAAATACATCGCCGAGCGCAATCTCCATGCAGAGTTGTCGTTCCTTGCTCTCACATACAACCTCTGCCATCACAAGAAAATCCTACCAGATTCGGTAGGACGTTATTATTTTTTTATAAGTGTTATATTATGAAAAGTAGTATCATTCTCTTTTAGATTTTCAACGTATTGAATTAGTTTAGGTTCATAATAAAAAAATAAATTACCTAAATTAAAAAAGTAAAAATAACGACGGGACATTTTTTCGAATTGGTTAACATGGCGTTCACTTCTGAAATAACGAGAGTTTTTATTGAATTTTGTCCATCTTTTTTCAGCCTAAAGCGAAACAGTTGAATGTTTGGAACATTTTTTAGCAGGGAGAGACATTATTGCTAACCTTCCTGTAGGTTATGGAAAGAGTTTGGTGTATCAGATAATTCCAAAGTTGTTGTCAATTGTGAAAAAAGATGAACCGCAAGCGACGATATTAGTCATCTCTCCATTAACAATCATTCAAAATGAGCAGATTGAAACTCTGAAAAAGTATGATGTAAAGGCCTGTAGGCTTTCTTGCCATGAATGTGATGGAGAAGTAGAGGTAGCGTAAAAATCTCACAGCTTTAAGTATTACACCTATAGCTAGTCCAAATTTTTGACGCTCTTAAATATTAAGCTACTTTTTATATGGGTAATATTAGTCCAAATTTTTGACGCTCTTAAATATTAAGCTACTTTTTATATGGGTAATATTTGGAGCGTACAAAGGGTGAAAGACCAATTATGTAGTGGGAATTTTTTGTTCTTTGTCTATATTGTTGCGCAAGGATTTTGTTCGCAGCATTCAAGCCCCGATATAAGATACTTAATAACAACGGATTGCAATAATATTTACATACCTGTGTAGATAATTCAGTTCTCGATAATGTTCCGTAAAAATTATGTAATGACACTTTGAATTTTGCACGCCTGAGCAATTTAAATCCAACAACTATTCAATTTTTCAATATCTCTCGATTCGCTGGCTGTGTAGATATAAATCGATAACACGACCTCGATGTAAAGCATCTGGTTTAAAGTGGAAGAATAAACAGCGTAAAATACAGTTTGCGTTCGTCTGTTGTGGTGCAGCGCGTTACATAGTAAACCGATGTTATACTTTTCTGGATTAATTTAGCATTGTTTTTTTTCTAAATTGACAATTAAAAAGTTCTGAAATAAATTACATCTTTTATTTTTATACTGTACATAAATAATATTGATACAGATCGTACAGTATACCGTCCTTTGTAACGTAAAATGTAAGTACATAAAACAACACAGACAGAGGTGCGAAAAAGACATGCATAAACACTTGCTGAAACTTAGAACAGTGAATAGAAACTGCACCATATCTGTTTTGAACATATGCTTATCAAATCGACAAAGATTAGCATACTAGATCTAGTAAGGTAAAAGTCGGTGTTAAAAGCTCATGTTAAATAAAATTACGCGTACACGTTACACCGTAATGCCTTCTTTTGATTGGTTCATATTTAAATCAGTTTCATGACATGGCTACAGGTCAGTGATTGTTTTGCGATTTAAGCAGATGTTTAACTGAAGAATTTATGCCTTTCTTACTTCGAATCGACGATATTTGATGTAAAAATGGACTTCTGAATGAGTTGGTAATGTTATTTTGCAATTTTACGCAAATTGATGAAAATTTAAACTTTCTGATTTTCACCACAAAAAAGGTCCTTCAACGATGAGACGTTCCAAAGAATTTAGCCCATATAAAAAGTATCTCTAAATTCTTTGCGCGTCTTATAAATGAGACTAAGAATTTAGCCCATATAAAAAGTATCTCTAAATTCTTTGCGCGTCTTATAAATGAGACTAACCTATAGCTATCATGCATTATCATTATTAGAAATATTATGAAGACTTCTTACCAGGAGACTTTGCATGCCCTTTTGTGACGATTTTATACCCATATTTTCAACAAAATAAAATATATATGTACCTTTTTGTTTGTGGCATTTAAACATCTCTTTATGTGTGGAATGTATGTATCCCGGAAAAGTAACCTTTTGAAATTACCCACTAATCTTTTGGTACAAATAAATCTGACCCATTTATAGTACTTTCAAAATCACACATGGTATCAACAGTTATAAGTTAAATCAAGATATCATTAGTTGATATAATGGACCAGCGTTGTTTTTACCGGTATGATACATTGTAAGTGTTTTTTTTTACAATGATCATAACATTCGTATTTCATTAATTTTAAGTGGGGGAATTTAACACTTTTTAGTAGATCCAGCAATAATTGTTAATAAGTACATGTAATTCATTGTATGACGTATTTCAAATTTATTTTTAATACTGCTAGAATAAATGATATTTTAGAATAAATGATAGATATTTATATAACATGTATATGCTTTGCTGTACTGATATAATGCCATTGTAATTGTATTTATAGTCAGTATATATACCATATTATTATTATTCAAGAAATATAACATGTATATAATAATCGATAACTATACCAGTAAAAGTAGTACCTTATTACTTCCACTCGGACTTGACCAAGAGTGAAAGAAGAGTTATTATTTACATCATATAACCTGTAAGTTAGCAAATATTGGTATATTTATTTACAGCTGATGGAGAAAGATATGATCCAGAATATTGCAGAAGGGGAATTCGCAATTGTGTTTGCTCATCCTGAAGTACTTCTTAACACAGTCAGTGGAAAAGACTTGCTGAGCAAAAGACAATTCATTGATCATGTAAAAGGGGTAGTGATAGATGAATGTCACATTGTAAAAGAATGGTAAGTAACTAAGTAAGATTCAAGATTTTATTAACAGCATTTTTAGAAGGCCAATTGCCCATATTAACAGATGTTAATACATGCAATATGATAATAACATTAATAGACATATATACAGTATTTTATCAAGGACTTGAAATTATGAGGTTACAAAACGTTTAAAATAACAATAACATAAGTAGTACAAGCAGTGTGCGAAAATTCAAATTTGAAAGTAATATCCCAAATTCTTTTACACATGTATAGAAAAGTTAAATTTCTTACTAGCCCAACTATATACATTTTTAAATTTCCACTACCTTGAAAGGATTTTCACTAGCCAAAACCCTTCAAGCTAGTGCGAATTTCGCACACTGAGTACATGAATCAATAAATAATTTACATCAGGAAATACATATTGACTGTAATTATATTTAAGAGGAGTACTCATACTTATCAGTACATAAATTAATGCATTAATTTTAACATACATTTACTCTTTAAACTAAATCTTATGAGGCGTAAACAAGAACTCACACAAAAATGCTGTTTATACAGGATTTCACATGTATTCACATACAAAATCAAAAACAGCAGTAAGTGAAGTAGGGAATATGGGCCCCATAGAACAGTCAAGACATATATCCTCTTAATTTCATATACAATTTATTAGCCTTTGTAGTTCAATGTAAGAACACTTCCCCTGCTCTGTGGGAAGAAATCTGGGTTCAACTCCCAGCAAAGGCCATACTTTACACATGTGTTATTTGGAGGACAAAATGCTTGTGCAGGGCATTTGTTTAACATAAGTATATTTTGATCATTAATGTATTGATCATTTCTTCCAAGAATGATTCTTATTGGTATTTTTTTCCCTTTCCTTATTTATCCACAAAAAAAATCAATAGCTAAATATTAACCGCTGTGATGTAGGTATACATGTTTAATTATATATCATTTTATATGGATTCAGTCAACTTCATTGCCTCATCTCGGCTTGGTAAAGATGATAAATGTGGGCTGGGAGCACTTTTTGAAGCCAGGAGAAGTCTTTAAGCTCTGCCAGTATTCTTCCTGGAGTAAAACAACATAATAAACAATAAATACAGTAGTCACAACTATTTTCTATACATAACAATTCTTGCTATTTTGTATTACTTGTTTATCTAGCATTCTTCAGTGAACTACTTTATGCTAGGTTTACATCTGGCAATGATTACCACTATGTCCCCGATTCCAGAGCATCGTGGCGAACGTAACAGAGCGTGGAGTCGAATCGGGGTGATCGTGGGGGAGCGTAACGGAACGTGGTTGAATCGGGGACATCGTGGGCATCGGGACAGATTTTAAATCAAACTTAAATTTCACCACGATTGCCCCGATTCATTTTTTAATCGTGACAGAGCATGAGATCGCAACAAAGCGGCTTTGTCGTGAGAGATCTTATCAGGACGTAACAGAACGTGGTTGAGCGTGGAAGCCAATCGTGTTGATCGCAACAAAGCGTAAAAGAACGTGATGCAAATCGATCGTGCTGATTTTGTCAGGAAGCGTAACAGAACGTGGAGTATACCATTTAATCGTAGAGCTCCCCGGTTTTTTAGCCTCTGGCTAATCGGGGAGATCGTGGCCAGCAGTAATAACACCAGATTTAAGGAATAACATGCTTAAGCAGCTTAACAGAAGAAAATTGTACATGTTATGATATCCGGTGTTTCCGTTAACTTTGAAATCTGGAAGTCTCTGTATTTTCCACTTTGAAGTGTTGGATTTGGAAAGTTTTGAGACTTCCTGGGATGCAATTTTGAAAGTTTTTATGAACAAAACTGGGAGTAAATTACTCCCAAACTTCCTTTAACAAAAGCCCAGTCTACTCAATATAAAGATTATATATTTTAAGAGTATTTTATTAAATTATAGTAACTGTACAAGATTTTTTTAGCTGATAAATAGATTCATGCTCAACCATAGACAATAAATAAAAAAAACACTTCACACGTCAAACAATACCAGCACTCAAATAATTTGAATTTTACCTACCAATACACAGTAGGTGTTTGTCAAAGTGTCTCTGTGGTGACCATTGGGAAAGAACTTCTCTGGAGAAAGTGTTCCAAGTGATGGCATGGTGAAACTAGTGCTGAACGATTCTAGTTGTGCAATCTGAAATACAAATAGACATACACGTGTTTTTGATTTACAACATTTTTGAACACCTTTTAATTGAGTGTTTTTTTTCCATATAAATTTAATTTGCTGTGTTTGGCACTTTGTAATAAGTGAATCAGAATCACGATATTAAAAAAAAAATACCTGTTGTATACATGCATTCATTTTAACTAATAAACAATATTCTCCTGTTTACATGTTTAATAGAGTGGAAAGCTTCTGATACCATCAATGTGAACAAAAATGCATTACCACTATTTACTCAGTATATTGTTAACAGATCATAATATCAACAGTTCAGTGATGCTATTGTTAACCTCACTAATCAAACCAGACAAGAAGGGGTGTAGTTTTAACCATTAGCTCAAACATTACCTACCCTGCTGAAGATGATATTTGAGGCAAACATGTGGAGGTCCTTTTCGTGTCTGTCCAGTGAATGATGTCCTGTTCTGACATAGATGTCCAAATTGTCACCCGTGATTTTGACAAGTGGGTTTTTTCTTAGACTTCTGGCGATGTTGTCTTCCAGCATTTCACCAGCTTCATCCAGTAGGCGCAGTTTGGATGATGTCGACATTGTCAGCCCCGTGCGGTTGAAAAGTGTTAGTGCCTACCAGTAGTCAATTGTAGAAATGATCCATATATTAACAGTAAGAGAAACTAATTAGAAGAAGCCACTTAATGACTTAAAGTGTTCATTACATCATTTTATTTTAATTTTAAAACCTAAGAATGCTAATGGATTTATGCAGCAGATATTAATGATTTTGAATAGTATACAAAATCAAATGCTTTCAATAACAGATAATAACAATAATGGATAAATCCTCATTTTTGGGTCAGGTTCCAAATGACAAAACAAATGTTTATCCATAGGCATATTATTTAATTAAATTTTCAGATTGTTGTGAAAAGATATAACATAAGTCCTGTTAATATTTTTGTGGTCAGAATTTGATACATAATTTGAACCACGCTGTTAAAATACTTTAACGACAAATTTAGTTTAATTCCCAACCTCAATGATCATATTCCTACAGTTGTGAAAACCAAACTAGGGCCATCTTTTCCTTTATTTTTTAGCTATGATGAGGCCCCATATATAAATATCCCCCATTTTTTATTCCTTTAAATTAGTTTTCTGTCTGCAGCTCGTTTAACCCCAACATAAATCCCTGTCTTTAGAAAATGTGCTTGTGCCAACTCTAGAGCTTACAGAGTTATCAAAGTGCCCTTTGATGGATACAACTGTTGTGAGTCTGTGCCACGCTGACAACTTCTCATTCCTGGCATTCATGAGGATGGCATACTAGGCAGCAACAATCGGGGCAAGCTTATTGGCCGATTGGTTTTTCCCAGCTATTGCCATTGTGCAGAACAGGTCAAGGACGAACGGAAGGCTAAAAAAAAAACAACAAGGCATGATGCATGTCACTTTTTAATTGTGATTTATTGTGAATTAGACCTGTCAACAAAGAGGAATACTGACAATTTCTTTTTCTCTTATTTAAACAAAATGTGTAAAACGAAAAAAGAAACAGAACGCAATTCTAAATACATCCACTTCTGACAGATAAATATAATGAAAGTTTTTTATATTCTGTATTCATCACACACGTGAAAATGATGATCCAATAAGATAAAGTGGAAGCTTTCGTTCTAATCATAAACTCACACAAAAAACAAACATGTATATAGTAATGCATACAACATATTAGAGGGAATTTTCACAATAAAGAAGAAAACCTATCAAAGACTTTTAAGATGCATAGTCATGATTGGTAGAATTTACACTTCATCAAGGTATTATTTAAATGTTAATGTTTAAGTAATGCCTACAGAATCCACTTTGATGAATGAAAATATCTTAAACAGAAGTAGGGTTATAACTTGGGAAGAACAGCTAGTGTGTTTGCACATTCAGGTGTACTTTCATGTTCTTTTCATTTATAAAAAAAATACTTCTACTAGAGTTCTATGCACCAGATAGGATCAATTTGTACAGTTTCACATTTTTTGTATAGATTGCTTATTAATGTATGGTTACATATAAGTCTTTACCTTTCTGATATTTCGTGTAATATTTCTGGAATAATGTTTTCCGCATTCTGCATCAACTGTGAGACACTTCTTTTTCAGAAGAATGCTGTTAAATGCAGCATTTCTAGAGGACAATCGTGCGCAGACATTGTTGATTTGTTCCAAGAATCTTGCTTGAATTCGATTGGATAATATCTACAATAGACCGAAAGGTTACTGGTATATTAAATAATATAGTTGATGTCTATTTATAGAAAAAAGTTTATTGTGGAAAAGGGAAATTATCTGTTTAATTTCATAGCTGGTCCTTAAAAGAATATGTACAATTTATTAGGGATTATTCTACATTTCCTTTGAGGAATCAACACCAGTTCAAATAATTTGTAAACAATATAATTATCCCGCTTCTTAGCAGCTATTTGAAGCCAATGTTTTCATTCTTTCTACCATTTCTACGCCGTCTGCCTGGATTTCGATGAGACATAACATATTTTAACACAGTTCTAAACTTACTTTATTAGCGGGCGCACTCGACTTTATTCTGTCCACTTTCCTAGTTATCAGTTAATAGTTTACACTTATCACTAACTTTGTTACAGGCAATTTCTAAGGCTTAATGAACAGAAATTAAGAAACACTTTATATTGTAAGGCGCCATTGTTTTTTTATCGTATCACGTGGCTCGACTATCATCACGTGGTTGCTTATGATGGCAGGGATTTGATTTCAATCGTGATACATCGGCTATCTCGGATTCCTCCGTAAGATAGGCCTCGTGGCTAACGGTCGCCATATTGCCTTGTATTACTACTTTACTACCCAAAAGGTTGTCAGTCTATTGTTATGAGGCTGTATACGGTGCGCGTTGAACTAGCGCCAAACTTTTTACCGAAACTTTGATATTAAGAGCACTATTAACGTTCATTTGTGTTGCATTTTGACCTATTATCCAAGTGATTTACTTTTCCATTATTATTTAATCACCCTATCATCCAATTTTTAAGATGAAATTACGGTGTTTACAAAACCAACCAAACCAAAAGTGAAACTAGATGCATTACGTTTCGCGATGTAAAAATTAAATATTTGTTCAGTTTGAGGAAGCGAATCGATAATAGACGGTGGAATATGTATGCAATACAGACTATCATTGCCGATTGTAGTACTGGCTAAAAAATACCTTTTATGACAGGTCATGTATAGAACGTTAATCAAAATAGTGACCATAAATCACTACAAATGACTGGGTTGATCATAAATATAATTAATGCACGTTTCTGATCTAATTGCCTGTATCTAGTTGTAATTACCATGATATTGATAAAATTAAAACGTTTTTTTCATAAATTAACATTACATGTTTTATTTTTATCATTTAGGTAATATATAATTGTATCATTATCATCATTAAATATTCTGAAAATAATCTAAATTATCATGATTACTTTAAAGTAAAATTTTTAAATTTTTCTCATTATTTTTAATGACTTTCCACATTTGCTTGATTCAAAATAAAATGTATTAATAAGGGTTTCAGTTTTTAAATTTTATCTAATTTTTAGTTCAATTAAATTAAAAGTACTAACTACATACATGTATGTGAAATGCTCTTGAGTTCGTTTCCTGGGCCTAGAACCAGTACTTGGGTGTCTCTTGGAGATTTCTTAAGAATGCTCCCACACTGGGGTTCAAACCAGTGACCTCCAGATCATTAGGTGGACACCACATCCATTATACATCAGCGACCTTTAATTAGTAAATTACTTTAGTATTGCAGCATTATATAATATAATGTTGCTACATATTTTTGGAAAATGATTATTGTGCAGTACTAAATAAATCTAAATGCATACAATTTTAATTGTGTATATTGTGTGATTATTAGTTACAAATTCACTTTTTACAGGTATACTGGATTATGAAAGACTGATAAACATAAAATTGACAACTCATCTCCCCAACGATACTTTGTGTGGCTCATTCTCATAACAAACCCATAGTCAGTGAGAAAACTACAGTGTAAAAAGACCACTTGATTGTGACAATTATGGCTGACCAAGCAAATGTTATCATTTAAAATAAAGAAAACTTCCAGTTCAATATACATTTTATACCAATTATGACATTGACCAACACAGAAAATAATTATAAGGTTGATTTTCCCAAAATTGACTGTTACAATTGGATACTGTTTTAAGCTTTACTCTACTTTGTCTGAAAATAAAAGTCCTAAATGATGTAATAGAAACATAAATATTTAATTTTTAGTTTTACAAGTATATATTCCTAGTTTGTCTGCAAGTACTGCAGAAATCATGGATTATTATTTTACTGAGTCAGCCTTAATCTTTATATTATAATTGTTAAAACAGATTAAGATGTGCATAATACAATTGAGGATATGAAATAAATCGTCTGCGGATCCAGAGTGGGATTTGATCCAGCTTTGCTGGTTCCCGTCAAATCACTGCGCGGAGGTTGCGCCGAGCGGTCTAAGCGATAGACTGTTACTCCAGGGATCAGTGGTTTCGCGCCCAGTTGTGGTTTACTTTTTTATTTCTTTTATTGTATTGTTGTGTTTTACTGGAGCTTTTTAGATCCAATGTTAACATTTATCAATATAAAGCATTTTATGACACAGTTCAATACATGCCGAAAAACCTGTGAAAAGGTCCCTTTAAAATCTACAAAAGAAGTCCCTTATAAGTATAGTGAGAAAATTACAGGGCAATATTTCCCTCATATTTTTCAATATATCATCACTTATTATAAAATAAAGTACATTATTTAGATTATTTTGATTGCTAGTATGGTCCATCCGTCCACAGTTTATTTATGGGTTAATCACAGCTCCGTTTGATCGTCTCTTCAAAAATGTCCAACAATGTTGCCATTAAGTTTTCAATGGACGTGTATGCATCTATTACCTGGTTAAACAGAGGATTTTATATGAACATCAAATAAATGTGCAACGCTTTAGAACAACGGGGTAATACATGTGCATAAAGTGTTGTCCCGGAAAGTGTAGTCGCTGATCGGTCCATACAATAACCGAAGAGCACCGAAAAGCACCGAAAAGCACCGAATAGCACCGAAAAGCACTCAATTTCTCGCTATATATATATGCAATATATCGTTTCTAGTGTGTGTTAACGAGTTTAATTAGTAATAAATGGTTATATGATTGTATGTTTATACTACATTGTGCCCAAAATGGTAAATATCGGCAATTACCGACCGAAAAGTACTTCATGTAAAGACCGAAAAGCACTCAATTTCTCGCTATATATATATGAATATTTGCGTTTCTATTGTGTGTAAACGGATTAAATTAGTTATAAATGGTCATATTTCATGCATATTTATACTACCTTGTGTTTATAATGAGGTATTAATGCCCAAAATTGGATAAACATACTTTTACCGAAAAAAGTGCTGTAACATATTTATTAAAGCATTCTTGAGTGTATGTTTCATTTTTATTGTTGTACCTGTATATTGTCTATTTTTACTGTTAGTGAACTAGACAAAAACAAGGTAAAAAAGTTGCTGATACCATCATTTCCATGATAGGTTTTAGCTTAATTAATCATGATAATAAATATTTGATTTTATTAAATCAAGCTGCAACCCTACCATGGAAGCAATATCAACGATATCTTTATGATATAAGTATTCACATTATAATTATAAATATATTTTTAAATATTTATGTTCGAAAATGCACAAAGCAAATTGTACATAAACAAAACCTTAGACAATACGTTGCGATTGACAGTGATCTCTCCACTTTTAAACAAAGTCTTGTAAAGGACCCAAAAATAACCCATGCCACATATGATTTATTTTTCCCACAAAATCCTCAATATCAACAACGGAAGAGCATACACAAAGGGACCGCAGGACATCTTTAGGGTCAAGCGTGCAACGATTGTACATGTGTTTGCTATTCGTTATTGAAATACAGTGGGGTATTGAAATCAAATTTTGTAGAACAATATTGCCCAATTCCCAATCTCCAACAAGTATATATTTTACCCACGCGACTGCCTAAAATTCCCAATTGAAAGTTGCAATACAAAAAGAAGTCAGTTAATCACTGTATACAGCTCTATGATTTTAACCTTAAGCCTAGAAGCAGGCTAACATCAAACTTAGCAGAAGACCACCAGACGATATAATATGCCAAATATAGCACCTCTTGGTATGTGTTGTTCAAGAGAGGGTTTTAACGTCATTTTAGTGTACAAGTCCATATAAATCATGTGACTCCTGGTCAGTTTGACCCCAGGGTAATGATTTGCACAAACTTTGTATAAGTCAAATATTAAACCCCTGAACTAGACTATTAAAACTTTTCGTTGCATTTGTTTATGGTCACATTAAAATTGTAATAAAAAATATTCAACCTCTTCCTAATGCAGAAGGAAGTTTTTAAAACCAAGTCATGACCTTAAAATTAAACAACTGCTTGAGAACTGCAAGAGTTCTTCTTAACAAGGAATATTTAAGACATCTGGTCTATTGAAAGTAAGAAGTGTTCAATGAAAACTGAGTGATGTCGGAAGCATATACAAATCTAAAACATTACGGTAACTGCCATCATTGGGATTATGCACTTGAATAAGTATTTTGATTGTATCCTCTGAAAATCCCTGTCTGGTCAACAAGTTTTTTTTCAGATGCTGAATTGTGTATACATGTACTTATTTTTGTAGTAGTATGATAACAACAATTGTATTGTGAATTTTGTAGTGTTTATGAACAAAAAAAAGAGATTCCACTTACCCGTTTAGTCAAACGACTTGGAACGAAAAGGACACTATTAACAAAATCGTTGAACAAAAACCATGTTCACAGTGCTTTGTCATATCATACACAGATGTACCCAGAAAAAGTCGTTATTAGATCAAATGAGTACAATTAGCTTACAGTGAGCTTTTTTTGGTGATATTTTCCCCATTGTTAATCATCGGCCCTGCATTGTCCGTTGCCAAAATGTATACACTCAACAGATTATATTTATTTCCAATATTCACGAAACTTTGTCATAATATTGGTCTAAATGACCATTGGGTAAATTATAAAACTGCGTTCAAAACTAGGTTGCTATGTCAAATTAAATGAAAAGTTTCGGAACATGCTAGAAATTACATGTTTACTCAATCCTCAGGAAACTTGCTCACAACGCTTTTTCTAATTGTAATTGAAAACGGTTTCGGTCTACTAAAATATGAGTGCAAGTCGGCTCAGACGTTTTCATTATGTGTATGTAATGAAACTTTGTGAACAATCTAGAAGTCATATGTTTGGTGAAATCAGCATAAAACTCTATCACAACAATTACACTCACTGTCTTTCAATTGAATTCGAAATTGCTTCGATACATTGTTCTGAATATCATTATTGTTAAAATTAATACGTTCTTAGAAATAGTATAAGGAAAATATATTAAACAATAGACTGTTAAACCCTTACGATGTGATTCATCAACTATGACACTAGCAGAACAGAATACTTCGATAGGCGTTGTTCACCCCAATAAATGCATAATAGAAAATAGTATTTTCAAAACTCACAATAATTATCTTTAATAGTACAGGCATGCGTTAATTAATTTTGCAATTTGAGATAACAAATGGCAACAAATATTAAACAGCAGTAACTTTGAGCTTTGAGCTTAACCAAAGAGGAGAGAGGATTTAACAGTTTATGGTTAACATATATATAAAATGTAAATACGGCATATAAAACAGTGTCATAATGTTTGGACTATCCAAAGGACTTCTTACTCGGAATTGTTAGTGTCGACCACTGCATAAGGATTTAGTTTATTCATTTTTTTAGTTTGTTTTTCTTTTAATTCGTTTATGCAATGGAATGGAACGATTTGAACAACTTTGAAATACGGTCACCCAAGGATATTTCTTGTGAAAGTTTCGTTAAAATCTGTCAAGCGATTAAGAAGGAGAAATGCACGAACCTAACGCATGCACTAACGAACAACGGATTTAATAATATCCTGCATTTACTCCATATAAGCACTATGTACCCAGTTGAGCTTAAATTATCGCTTATGTTATCAATTTTATTTATATTAAAAAAAAATTCTCGATTTTATTCAAAACTATGCAATTTCCCAATAAAAGGGCACAAGAACAATTGCAGAAATGGTGAGAACTCACACTGATATATAAGGCAAAAATTACAGTGTTACGATCAATCTAAACTAATGCATTACCACCAACTTTCCAAGAGTCTTCTGTTAGAGCCGCAAATTTGTTTGCGACCTTCTTCTGGAAGTCTGTCTCTTCGTAGCGTTCTTCCCCATAATTCCCACGTTTAGCCGCCGCCTCACTGCTCAGTGTCAGATATACAATGGCGTCGGGTCTCGGCGGACCGATGTCAGGCTGCTTGCACCATGAAATGTCAAATCCCTGGAAAAGAAGAACAGTAAGCAGTGTTTGAATTTGGTCAATATATGTTTTAATCCTCCCCTACACAGACAATGCAATATATATTGCATTTCTTTTGTTCTTGCCATTCTTGTTTTAATTTCGATTTTCTCAGTAAAATAATGTAATTTAAAAGGACAAATGTATTACAACATCTTACTCATATAAGGTCACACACCCGTGATAACTAGTAACTGTTCGCTTGCGAACAACTTTGTGAATATCGTGTTTTGCAAGCCAGTTTTCTTAGGTAGTTTAAAGGGATCTTTTCACGCTTTGGTAAATTGATAAAATTGAAAAAAGTTGTTTCAGATTCGTAAGTTTTCGTTTTAGTTATGATATTTGTGAGGAAACAGTAATACTGAACATTAACCATGCTCTAATATAGCCATTATATGCATCTTTTGACGATTTTAAAACCTAAAAATTATAAAGCGTTGCAACGCGAAACGATTGAATAATTTGGAGAGTTCTGTTTTTGTCGTTAAATTTTGTGAAACTACGAAGATTGCTTATATAAGGTATAAAATACGTCAAGAATGTGTACTCGGCGGAATAGCTCAGTAGGCTAGAGCGTTTTTACTTCAGGACTCTGGCAGGACTCCAGGGGTCACTAGTTCGAAACCTGCTCCGGACAATGTTCTTTTTTCTTTTTTTAATTTTTTTCTTGATTTTTTA
Source organism: Dreissena polymorpha (assembly GCF_020536995.1). NCBI lineage: Eukaryota > Metazoa > Mollusca > Bivalvia > Myida > Dreissenidae > Dreissena > Dreissena polymorpha. Next base: position 32,353,279 of record NC_068360.1, on the reverse strand, counting down.
CTGGAGCTTTTATGATCCAATGTTTACATTTATCAATATAAAGCATTTAATGAATAAGTTAAAAAAATGCCAAAATCTGTGAAAAGGCCCCTTTAAACTTCATAACTGCCGCATCCGCTCCGAGAAAGAGTATGGAGTAAACAAACACAAGTTTTGTAAAGGGAATTTCCATCCTGAAATTATATTCTTAAAGTGATAGGTATTCGATATTCCAATAATGTTCATTTCATGTGATGATGATTGCAAATTTTATTTTATATTAACTTGTTCTCGTCATGCCATTTACATCATTTTTTACATGCTTTCGAAACGTCTTTGAAGGGACATGTTGTTGTTATTTTGTCTATGTCATCTCTATAACATAATAGGATGATAAACTGTGCACACACATCTCGACCTGTGCGTTAAGACACACTCTTTATAAATTCAAATGGGTTGTGTTTATTTCAAAAATGCGAATTAAAAAGCTATAAGCAAATTTTGAAAAATTAATTGCGTCTTTGATTATGCAATAGCGAACAACTTCGGTGCCTTCAGTACTTTGATTAAAAAAAACATGTTTATATTTATTATCAATTCCTCTAAAGAGTTGTCGCTCCATGCTCTCACATAGGGCCAGAATGTACTTATTTCAATTCGTTTTGTGGAGGATTCTTTCCACTGCAGTTGTGTGTAATTCTGATATTTGTCTAAAAAGGGGTAGTGATTACGTCCCAGTAGTAATATTATTATATCATGCACCGTATAGGTGCATATTATTGGGATATTGGAGCGCCTTTGATTGTCACCTCTTTTATGGGGAAAACAATATTGTTCTATTTGATGAATATTTATTTATAATAATGTCTGAATTAAATGCATTTCAAGTAATGTCACGGTTATATTTACAATGCATTTTATATATAATATGTTTGCAATATTGATACTAACCTTTGATATAAATAAATGCATAAGTTCACTCAAAATATATGCACGTATAACACTTCACAATAGATCGACAATATTTACAAACACAGTTTGTACAATGCACTAAAGTAAAGCATACAATAACATAACTTCTAATTAATATTAAAGAGTTAAATGGATTTGATCTTATTCTTGATGTTTTTGCAATAAAAAGTCAATTAATTGTCTTATAAAAAAACACCCACACAATAAAATAGCCTACTTCAACCGATGTAAGTACAGAAGGAAGTCAATGTATAGCTTCAAAACGGAAGTGCATAATTAACCGTGCGTTCAAACAATCACTTAAAACTGCTGTTAATCATGCGTGGATTTTAATCGTACTCGATTGAAAGTTTTACATGGGCATGTGGACATCTCTTTCTCAACAGCATAAGGTAAATTTATATGTATTATCTGTAAGTTTTTCAGGTTTATATATCAGTTTAGGTCAATGTGTCTTAAGTAACTTCGCATCATTTTGCATGATTCAAAAAGTTTTAAGTTAAAGTAACTATAGATATAATAATCGAGATTCATACGTTGTCGTTTTTTTTCTGCGCACAATCGCATCAGCGAGCTAGATGAAATATGTCAATATTGCTTAGAATTTTCGGATATATAATTCAGATGGTGATGTGTCTACTGTCACTTTCAAGTATGATCCATTTATTGTATACTTAAACTCTTGATTAACAATCGTGCGACAAGATACTTTTTAAAATAAATGTATACATTATAACGAAAAGTAGCAAAATCCAACATTCGATGCGGGTTATAATTACATGTAGCTAGTTAGTCTATGGCGGTGGAACGTACTTGTTAACAAGCATAAGGTAACATATTCTATCTTTTGTATCTCAAATGGTTATAGTTTAATATTTAGTTTCTTAACTTATATCTTTAATGTATGCCTATTTTAACTGATGTAAACATTTTATATACCGATGCATTTTATGGTAGTTAGATGTTAAACAATAAACAAACGAAAATTTACTTATAAAGTATTACAGCTGTGCGCGACAACTAAACAAAAACATGCTAGTTACTTACGGGAATCGAACTCATGCAGACCTTTTTATGAGCATTTGAAAACGCCAAAAAGCCATTATTATTAATACGCATGTATAAAGAGGCACTTATAAAACGGGTCTTCTTAAAAATTACACTTAAACATTTTATGCAGAATTATGTCATTAACTTGTTACTAAGTGCTGACCAAATATATGTAAGTATCAAGAAATTATACATTATGGGCAATTATCATGACTAAAAATGGCTACATTCAATAATTTTTAGTCGGCTTTGCGTCCCTTCGATTGTTATTTAGTTCTAAAAATGAAAAATTTATTATCAAATTTGTAACAATCGTTCCTTTTTTGCAGATGGCGGAAGAAGGCGTCCCACATTACACAGAATGGACTCCAAGGCTCATCAGAAAATCAAGAATTAGTAATTGTCGGGGAAATTAATATATCATTACAAATATGTTTCGTCTTTTTAAACACGTGTTATATTACTTATCCTTATCCAAAACAACTCCCGGGCAATAAAATTATTTTTGCCATTATTACTACTACTACTTCTTCTAAGTAATACATTTAACATGGTGATCAAATAATGTAAATTGTTGCTTTGATGAGTGTCATTAAATAAAAGTATTATACTGCTCTGTAATCTATATATTGTCACTAAATTTAGAGGGTTCATTTTGTCAGTTTCACTATAGGAAGTATTAATACGACAGAATTTTATAATAAATTAATATGTTCGATCCATAACGTACCTTAAAAAAATTGATACATGCACCAATAAATTTACCAAGGTCATGTGAATACTTTTCTGAGACAGCATTGATAAACGATTCAAACTGCATGTATCATACTATCGATTTCTACACTTTCCATTAGAACCATTAAAATGTTCGCATGTTGCTGACTGATCACATCGAATCTTGATATAACGTTATATTCTCAATCTAATGCCTTCCTAATACATAAAATCAAAGGAACGTTTGTATCAAATTCTCGCCCATAACGAAAAAAATAAATAAATGTAATGTTTGAGCATTGGCCTTACCAGAAATTATATCTATACTTCTTCACAACTTTTCAAAAACCAATAATGTCTGTTATAAAAATGATTGTGAAAGAGATATCAACAAAATTAAATTACGGACACATTGCATTCTACTGTATTGTGTTATGCCGTGAACTTTTATTAGTTTCGTTACAGTATGAGTATGAAGATGAATCCCGTGAAACAAGCACCATTATGAATCTCAAGGGGTTGTCCCGTCATCAGACAGATAAGAAATTACGCATACAAGGAATGTGAAAGGATTTGCAATACATGGACAATGAGCAGGTGTTCATCACAGCAGGGAGCAAGGCGGAGGGACTAACCTGTGCAATTTAGAGCGATATAGCAATATAGACACGATAATAGCACCAACATGTGTTATGTGCCTGGAAGAATGCAGTGACCTTAGCTCGATTCCTATTCACATCATTCTATTCAACATGAATTTACAAAGGACCAGTGCGGGATATTGTAGGTTACTACTTAGGAGACAAACTTCGGGAAGCCCGACTTCCAATATCAATTTACTATGTGATGATGGACATGGCAACTATGTATTAAGCAGTACACTCTATATAGAACAGTTTGAAAGATGCAAGTTGTCGCCGTGAACTGTCCGCCATGATCGTGCTGGTCCTTCGTTGCCATGGTCTCATGGTTTTTCGAGATTTGATTTGGTAAACGCCAATTGATGTCACTGTCCAGTCATAATGCAGACATGGGCAAATCGAACTCGTCAATGGCCACCACCAGAGGTTGTAGAGAAAGTGGTTGCGATGGGAGCTTTTGTTTCTCCTATTGGTTATAAATGGAGCGCATACAATCATATGGAGTGGAGGATATGCTTTAAAACTGCCGAGACGGAGCTTGGTAATAATCTAAAAGACACGCAGGTCAAAATATATGTTATACTGAAGATGATCGTTAATGATATATTGAAGCCTCAGACAAAAGAGATTACATCATATGTATTGAAAAACATTGTATTATGGCTGTCAGAAAACCACCCATAGACAATTTTCAAATTAGGAAGTTTGTTTCATTGGCTTCACGAGGGACTGGATATGCAACGAACGGCTATATCTACGAGGAAGCTACCTTACTATATGATACCTGAGAGGAATCTTATGGCAGAAAGGGACATTGGGGATTAGCAGCAGCGTCTATGGGTAACATCGATCTCTTGTATAATGAACGAAGGACCTAGGGTGCTACTTAGATTGAAGAAATTACACCAAGCCATTATCTGCCATCCCGAACCTCTACTTTGGTATAGCAAGATGAGGACTGAGATAGAGATTATTTTCTTGATGCGCAGAAACAGAACAGCGCAATACACAGATGTTAACTTCCTTGCTGATGAGTCTGAAGCCATGTTACATGCTTTAGATATACGTATACTTGATATCGTACAAGAGGTCAAGTGGCGCATGGGTCAAGAAGGTATTTCATCAGTTGATGTATGCAAGGCAATGCTTAGCTAAGTACTAATTTATTCACACATAACCAAATTAAAACAAGTTAATTGCCTTGTTTTAAAAGTAAAGAATAATAAGTTATTAAAGTCATCTGAATGATAATTAAGCATTTTATGTGTGAGATACCGTAATATTTGCACACTGAAAGATAACTATACTGGTTTAATACACATCGACAAATACCACGACAGTCGTTCTTTACGCGGTTTATGTATAAAAAAATATACACCAATCCCAGGAAGAAAATCGATATCATGTATGCTGTGAATGAACGACACTATGTCTATGCAATACTGCAAACAGTATGAAAACAATAATATAACATATTTCCACAACGAAACGATATGCGTTGAATCTGTAAAAAGTATTTAGCTTTCATAATTGTATAAAACGAATTTAGCTTGTATGTGGGTTGGGACTATTGCAGTATTAATCATGGTTTTTCTGAAATATATTCACACTCGTGATGTTGTGTGCACAAACTGACATATACATGTTTTTAAAGTGGACAATGTGGTGTCTTGGTATGTTAGCTATCAACAGTTGCGCAATGTTTCATCGTCGCCAACAATACTGTGGCTCTCCGTGTTATTTCAAAGGTATTAGACGTAAATGTGTGAATGTTTTGGAGCGCTTTGCCATGTATAATCAGGAAGAACTCTTCAATAGGCATACGTTCTATGTGAACCAATAACAACATATTACACGAATAGAAATGTATTACGACTTGCACATAGTACACCATCAGCATGTAATAATCCACGTGTAGAGAGGTGACGTGATCATACAGTAATAGGTAGTGCACATACAATATAATGTAATACAATATAACGTCATACATGACAGTTGTTTTGGGAAAATAATCGCATCATTACAAAATATTCATGTGACAGGGAGACTATCATGCTTAAAATATTTATGGCAATAAACTAAAATCGAAAATTGATTATCGCACGCATACCACGTGGGTTTTTTGCGTAATAAAAAATAGTAGGAAATAGCACACAAATTTTGCATAGAGAATATATGGCAGCAAATGTAACAATCAGACAAGTCTGTCTGACATCTGAAGGAAGATACAAAACTAATTTAAGTTGTATAAAATAAATATGCCTAGTGGACAATCCCATCCTTCTAAATTGGATCAATTTATTTCCAAAATTGGGGATGTCTAGTATATGTATTTCTATATTTAGAAAATTTCTTATAGAATTTCCTTTACGCAAACAGCGCAGACCATGATGAGACGCCGCATCATGCGGCGTCTCATCTGAGTCTACGCTGTTTGCCAATGCCGTTTTTCTAGATGCTGGGCATAAAAATGGGTTAAACACGTACGCGAACTCGTAATCATGTAGAAGATATTTTGGTTATGTTATCCAATTTATCCTACCATTAATGCAGTCTTTAAGAGCCTTACTATAAACAATCCTTAATTTGATATTATCACAGTGACTGTTTTTAATTTTAAACCAATGATTTATTACTCGAATGTATTTGGGCATTTAAAATTGATATTTTCCCAGTTCATAAACTGCAGCAGAACACGTATTGCTTCTTACACTCAGTAATATTTTACGAAATGTCAGGTGAATTCTGTATAGTTCCTTTTATTCGGTATAACCCCAAACTTCGCATGAATAGTTAGCATTTGCAAGTAGAGCATTCAGAGTTTTAACGCCTTTCCATTGAGATGTTTAATGTTTTTACAAAATTTCCAAGTATAATTGAAAACAGTACATATACACTTAAAATCATCGACTACTTCTATTGGAGGGCTAATTTGTGTTCGCAATTAACGCCACACAATTTCGGAAAACCATTATTTTCCAGTTTGATGTATTTACAGTTAGACCGCATGAACAACAATACGAAAATAAGAGATCAAAATGTTGATGAGTTTCGGAAGGAATTTTACCTACAATAGCCATATCACCAGCAAACAACAACAAAATCCAAGTTAGATCATCCATACGTAGGCCTTCACCAATGTTACACTGCAAATGCAGCTCTAAATCTTTAACAAATAATAAAAACAATAAAGATGACATATCATCCCCGTGTCGTGAACCAACAGCGTAATTGAACTATTCAGGATAAGAGGAGCATACCTTAACACTAGAATTAACCTTTTTGGTAATATCGTAAACAATTCTGTGTTTTCCATCGATACCAGTTTAAAACATTGTTAACCAAAGTGCATTTCTATGAATAGAATCAAAATATTTCATCATGTCCACGTATATGACAAACAGTATAATGTATCTTTGAAGTATTTCGGAACAAGAAAATGTTAAAATAATAATTGGAACTACTGTGTTACGCCCTTTACGAAATTCAAAGTATTGCCTTTACTGTTCACAGTTCACATCAAGACTATGGCCGCCACGGTAGTTCGCAGTGTTTACTAAATTTGCGTGACAATGAATAAACACAACGGTTAAACTTTTAATGGATATATTGAGATTTTCGTTATAATCTACAACTAGGGTTTCGAAAGCAACAGTTTAAGGACATCAGGTCTAACGACGTGTAATACATTTCAGACAAAGTGAGTTTGTTTAATATCAAACTGGTTCAATTTTAATAGAATATGTATAAATTATTTTAAATTTGATTTCAATGTCTCGAATTTATATAAAAAATATAAATATACATAATGCTCATATATAATACCATAAATGTAACCGGGTTAACCGATGTACAAAAACATTTGTAGAAATCAAACTTATATACAGTGTACGTGTACACTCTCCTGCATCTAATGGCATATGTGTTTATTACTTTTAGTGTTACTGTACAATATTTTCGAGCCTTAAAATCACACATATGTTTATAAAGAGATACTTTTATATGATACATAAATGTACCATACATAATCATTCCGTTCATTAAGGATTTAATTAAGAATGTTAAGTGAATTAAATATAACATTAACGTCTAAGTAGTATTATCAAACCATGTGATGGCATGCACACACACAAGTTGTTCATGGATTAGTGCATTTGAAGTACATCATTAAACACCCTAATTTATAACAATGGTTTGTATATGCGGCTTATTTAAAAGCCAGTGACTGGTGATAAACATTGTTTATTTAAATGAGTTCTGATATTCTGAAAATCGTGCTTTAAATATATATATATTTAATATACACCACACCACATATCTTCATTTTTTAAAAATAGCGTGATTGACAAAAAGTCGAACGCCGGAGACGTACGACGTCTCCACCTTCGTCTAAATCCGCCTTTGCATTCGCTCATCAAACAAATAACATTTTACTGCTTTAAGACAAATAATTAACCACGTATACGCCATTAAAAATTAAATAATGGCATATCAGACGTAGGCATTTGTCGATACGGTACTCCTACACTGCTGCCATATCATCGGTATGTAACACCTTGAGCCAGAGTGTCCCAGGCTTCTTAACGGGCCCTTCCTTTCCCTTTACATATAGCTTGTACTCGCCCATGCTACCCGTGTACTGCTGGGGCTTGTTCATGGGGACTGTTGCTATGCCCATCAGCTGATCCTTGAGAATGTTGTGGTTCCAGATCTGTTAAGACAAAAAGTGAAATGAGATGCGAGCGTGAAGCATGGTGTCATTAAGTCCTCATTAAACAGTTTATTCAGTCATAATTATTCAGTCATAAGTCACTTATAGACAGTATGCATTCCCGGAACATTGGATTGCATACCGCATACCACAAAGGTAGCCCGTTTAACTCCTTGGTAGAGAGGAGAAAGCGTGGTTTATTTAGAATTAAAAGCAATCAGTGATTTTGGGGAATTCAAACCAGTTACCTCTTGATTCCTAAGTCAACTTCAAACGCACATACACTACATAATTTAAATGGGTTTACATTCGCAAAACATGCAATCGGACCTTGTTAAATGTTGCAATATTGTATTATATATTTTAGCCGTAAAGACTGTGCATGTTTCCTGTAATGAAACTATATTCATAACAAATCATTCAATCATTAAATAAAATTGCATGCATTTGCGATCAGACTGATTAGCGAAAACGGGCTGCCAATTCAAGAAAACTAAGACGAGATAAACAACACATTTTTTTTATAGAATATGAAGAATTACACTCCGGAATTTGACATTACTTCAATGCGGAGATGACGAAGTTTAACTGTATAGTAGTATAGTAGTTTATAATATCATTTTACATAAATTAATTCACTGATTAAAGCTTATTGATTAAAAAAACGATATATTGTTGTGATGTTTACGTTGTACAAAGTGCAATGCCCGACGTTCATAAACGTGTTTTAAATTGGTCGTTCAAAGGAGGTGGCCCCACTTTGATTCATTTATGTAAGTGCCCGTTGCGTGGTTTTAAGCTGTTTCAGGCTAATCGGTAATTTATTTTAAAGCATATAAAATTATATTTTAATTTCTATAAATAAAAAATCTCGTGCTATAATATAATTTTTCTCTACTGGTACAGTCACTTAGTTTATACTTTATTCCAAAATGCTTTCAAACCTTAAGACGACTACTGCAGTAAGACTTTAAAACTACATCGGGCACATTTATTTTAAGTATATTATTGAACAAGTATTTTTATTCAAATACGATTTAAGTCACTCAGTCATGTTTCTGTCAATTGCAAACTCTTGTTTGGGAGGGCGGAAAATATGTATCAGTAACGTCACAGTCGCATGAATGTATACCGACTCACCTCTATAGTGATATCTTACCTATATAGTAATATCTTACCTCTATAGTGATATATTGCCTCTATAGTGATATCTTACCTATATGGTGACATCTTACCTCTATAGTGATATCTTACCTATATAGTGATATCTTACCTCTATAGTGATATCTTACCTCTATAGTAATATCTTACCTCTATAGTGATATCTTACCTCTATAGTGATATCTTAACTCTATAGTGATATCTTACCTATATGCTGACATCTTATCTCTATAGTGATATATTACCTCTATAGTGATATCTTACCTCTATAGTGATATCTTACCTCTGCAATGATATCTTACCTATATAGTGATATCTTACCTCTATAGTGATATCTTACCTCTATAGTGATATCTTACCTCTATAGTGATATCTTACATATATCGTGATATCTTACCTCTATAGTAATATCTCACCTCTATAGTGATGTATTTCCTCTATAGTAATATCTTACCTCTATAGTGATATCTTACATCTTTAGTGATATCTTACTTCTATAGTGATATCTTACCTCTATAGTGATATCTTACATCTATAGTGATATCATACCTCTGTAGTCATATCTTACCTCTTTAGTGATATCTTACCTATTGTAATATCTTACCTCTTTAGTGATATCTTACTTCTATAGTGATATCTTACCTCTATAGTGATATCTTACCTCTATAGTGATATCTTTCCTATATGGTGATATCTTACCTATATAGTGATATCTTATCTCTATTGTGATATCTTACTTCTATAGTAATATCTTACCTCTATAGTGATATCTGACATCTATAGTGATATCTTACCTCTATAGTAATATCTTACCTCTATAGTTATATCTTACCTCTATATTAATATCTTACCTCTATAGTGATATCTTACTTCTATAGTGATATCTTACCTCCATAGTAATATCTTACCTCTATAGTAATATATTACCTCTATAGTGATATCTTACTTCTATAGTGATATCTTACCTCTATAGTGATATCTTACCTCTATAGTAATATCTTACCTCTATAGTCATATCTTACGTCTTTAGTGATATCTTACATTTATAGTAATATCTTACTTCTATAGTGATATCTTACTTCTATAGTGATATATTTCCTCTATAGTGATATCTTACCTCTATAGTCATATCTTACCTCAATAGTGATATTTTATTTCTAAAGTAATGTCTTACCTCTATAGTGATATCTTACCTCTATAGTGATATCTTACCTCTATGGTGATATCTTACCTCTAAAGTGATATCTTACCTCTATACTAATATCTTACCTCTATAGTGATATCTTACCTCTATAGTGATATATTAGTTCTACAGTAATATCTTACCTCTATAGTGATATCTTACCTCTATAGTGATATCTTACCTCTATAGTGATATCTTACCTCTATAGTAATATCTTACCTCTATAGTGATATCTTACCTATATGGTGATATTTTACCTATTTAGTGATATCTTACCTCTATAGTGATATCTCACCTCTACAGTAATATCTTACCTATATAGTGATGTCTTACCTCTATAGTGATATCTTACCTCTACAGTAATATCTTACCTCTATAGTGATATCTTACCTCTATAGTGATATCTTACCTCTATAGTGACATCTTACCTCTATAGTGATATCTTTGTATGGATCTTTTCTGTAACACGTGGCTCTTTCATTCCAATTTGGATTCAGTGTTTTCTCTGTGTAATGAGTCTTTATAGCTTGGCCTTCACATTTTATGATGCAGTAAGGGTCAGCAGCTGGGATTACATGGAATTGGGTTGTAGTGTACTATGTTCTTTAGGAAATTTATTATATGTACTTTCGTTACTGAAATCAATCTTCAGTGATGTATTTATAACCGTGCATAATAGATGGGTATATAAAATTAAAATCCAAAAATAAACGTGTCAGCTTATTAGTTTAACACATTTGAAGACAATTAAATTGCTAGTCTTACCAAGACAGAAGTTTTCAACGTCTTTCTTACTAAACTCTACTCTTTGATCGCGTTGTCTTACAATAAATGATAATAACATACATACATATATTTATATATGCTTTACGCATGACATTCCATATAACAAAATAACAAATAACAAATTCATGAATTAAATAAAATCGCAGACTTACTTTCCCCGCTATTTTTCGATTTAACCTATAATCATTCTTCACTTTCAAACAGAGAAACAGAGAACAAATGTTTCAAACTTTATTTTACCTGAAACAATGTCTTACCCCCTCCTGTTCTGAGGCTTGATACTTTATAAATGTTTAACATTTCTTTGACCATATAAACAATTCTATACTTCATTGACCATATAAACAATTCCATACTTCACTGACCATATAAACAATCCCATACTTCATTGGCCATATAAACAATTATATACTTCATTGACCATGTCAAAAAATTCCATACTTCATTGACCATATGAACAATTACATACTTCATTGACCATATAAAAAATTCCAAACTTCATTGACCATATAAACAATTCCATACTTCACGGACCATATAAACAATTACATACTTTATTGACCATATAAACAAATACATACTTCATTGACCATATAAAAAATTCTATACTTCATTGACCATATAAACAATTCCATACTTCATTGACCATAAAAACAATTCCATACTTCATTGACCATATAAACAATTTTTATAATTCATTAACAATATAAAAAAATTCCAAACTTCATTGACCATATGAACAATTACATACTTCATTGACCATATAAGCAATTTCATACTTCATTGACCATATGAACAATTACATACTTCATTGACCTTATAAACAATTACATACTTCATTGACCATATAAACAATTCCATACTTCATTGACCATATAAGCAATTCCATACTTCATTGACCATATGAACAATTCCATACTTCATTGACCATATGAACAATTCCATACTTCATTGACCATATAAACAATTCCATACTTCATTGACAATATAAACAATTCCATACTTTATTGGCCATATAAGCAATTCCATACTTCATTGGCCATATAAACAATTATATACTTCATTGACCATGTCAAACAATTCCATACTTCATTGACCATATGAACAATTCTATACTTCATTGACCATATGAACAATTCCATACTTCATTGACCATATGAACAATTCCATACTTCATTGACCATATAAACAATTCTATAATTCATTGACCATATAAACAATTCCATACTTCACTGACCATATAAACAATCCCATACTTCATTGGCCATATAAACAATTATATACTTCATTGACCATGTCAAAAAATTCCATACTTCATTGACCATATGAACAATTACATACTTCATTGACCATATAAAAAATTCCAAACTTCATTGACCATATAAACAATTCCATACTTCACGGACCATATAAACAATTACATACTTTATTGACCATATAAACAAATACATACTTCATTGACCATATAAAAAATTCTATACTTCATTGACCATATAAACAATTCCATATTTCATTGACCATAAAAAAAATTCCATACTTCATTGACCATATAAACAATTTTTATAATTCATTTACAATATAAAAAAATTCCAAACTTCATTGACCATATGAACAATTACATACTTCATTGACCATATAAGCAATTTCATACTTCATTGACCATATGAACAATTACATACTTCATTGACCTTATAAACAATTACGTACTTCATTGACCATATAAACAATTCCATACTTCTTTGACCATATAAGCAATTCCATACTTCATTGACCATATGAACAATTCCATACTTCATTGACCATATGAACAATTCCATACTTCATTGACCATATAAACAATTCCATACTTCATTGACAATATAAACAATTCCATACTTTATTGGCCATATAAGCAATTCCATACTTCATTGGCCATATAAACAATTATATACTTCATTGACCATGTCAAAAAATTCCATACTTCATTGACCATATGAACAATTCCATACTTCATTGACCATATGAACAATTCCATACTTCATTGACCATATGAACAATTCCATACTTCATTGACCATATAAACAATTCTATAATTCATTGACCATATAAACAATTCCATACTTCACTGACCATATAAACAATCCCATACTTCATTGGCCATATAAACAATTATATACTTCATTGACCATGTCAAAAAATTCCATACTTCATTGACCATATGAACAATTACATACTTCATTGACCATATAAAAAATTCCAAACTTCATTGACCATATAAACAATTCCATACTTCACGGACCATATAAACAATTCCATACTTCACGGACCATATAAACAAATACATACTTCATTGACCATATAAAAAATTCTATACTTCATTGACCATATAAACAATTCCATACTTCATTGACCATAAAAACAATTCCATACTTCATTGAACATATAAACAATTTTTATACTTCATTTACAATATAAAAAAATTCCAAACTTCATTGACCATATGAACAATTACATACTTCATTGACCATATAAGCAATTTCATACTTCATTGACCATATGAACAATTACATACTTCATTGACCTTATAAACAATTACATACTTCATTGACCATATAAACAATTCCATACTTCATTGACCATATAAGCAATTCCATACTTCATTGACCATATGAACAATTCCATACTTCATTGACCATATGAACAATTTCATACTTCATTGGCCATATAAACAATTACATACTTCATTGACCATATAAACAATTCCATACTTTATTGGCCATATAAGCAATTCCATACTTCATAGACCATATAAACGATTCCATACTTCATTGACCATATAAGCAATTCCATACTTCTTTGACCATATGAACAATTCCATCCTTCATTGACCATATAAATAAATTCCATCCTGCATTGACCATATAAATAAATTCCATACTGCATTGACCATATAAATAAATTCCATACTTTATTGACCATATAAATAAATTCCATTCTTCATTGAACATATGAACAATTCCATCCTTCATTGACCATATGAACAATTCCATACTTCATTGACCATATAAATAATTTCATACTTTTCCCCCTGTCCTGTGCCTCGAGACCTTCCGCTTTCACAAGTGTGATCTGTGTGGCCGCCACTTGCGGTCTCTTCATCGTGATGCACAGACACTTACCCGGCTGAGGCTCTTCGTGTATCAACTCCCTGGAACCAGTGAACTCAACTTCAATGTATTCAATAGTAGCTACACAATATGAACCTCGGTCTTGGAAAACGGGGCTGAATGCATGTGCGTTCAGTTTCGTCCAAGATTATCCTGTGCTAATTATCCACACAGGCTAATCAGGGACGAAACTTTCCGATTTTATGGAAAAAATTTAAGTAAGGCTCTTCGAAACAAAAATCCAGTCTAGGTGGATAGTGTTGTCCTATTAGCCTATGCGGACTACACATGCTAATCCGGGACGACACTTAACAAACATGCATTAAACCCATCTTACAAGAACGAGGATCATATTCACGTTATTCGATGTTACTTTTGCATCCTCCATAACCAAGTGTCGATCCATTGCAATGTTATCATACGTGGTTACAGACGGTAATTGTTGATTTTGTTGCTTTTTACAAACATCGAAATCAAAAAAGAGTAAATTGTCCCGGTAAATCATGAAATGATAATGGAATGCGTATCGTGGGGTTCGGCGATGCAGTTGATGCACGCTTTATATCCGGTTAAAACTTACACCAAGTTCAAGGCATTGCTCGCATACATCCGCAGGACAAATTCACCGCAAAAGCCTGGGTCAAACGTAGAAGGGATGATACAGTAGCGGCCCCTAAAGAGCTTGACACGGATGAAAACACTTCTGGCGGGTTGGAATGACCCCGACGGGATCTTTTCTATGAAGTCATGTATCCGGTATCTCCTGTTTAAATCGGTCTACAATAGCGAAGTATAAATACATACATAAGAATGAACGTGCATATAGTGTGTGGGCGTATTCGATACTGCGTCAACTTAAGGTTCAGCAATATGCATCTCGTACCGAGATCAATATGGCTTTCAAAAACAAAACGATTTAAGATTTTCAAAACAAACTAAGCAAAAAAGTGATTTTTAATTGTTATGACATACTAAACTAAACGTGTCAATATTGTGTTATATTGATAATTCGACACTTGTTTTTTGTTACTAAAATCATTATCAACCCAATGTTACTAATTTTAAAGTCAATATCAGACAAATGATACTGTGATAATTTACATTTTAAAAGGGTTGTTTCCAGTTAACGCACTCAAGTGTGACATCGCAAATAAACATACAGAGCAAGGTATCGTGTTGCTATGGACGAAATGGACACTTTTCACCGGCGAACTGATAATTTCCCACCGCTTAGATTGTATTCTTCGATGTATGACTATTGTGTAAGCAAAAATTATTTATCGCAAACATGAACCGTAATAAGTAAGTGTTTTAACATGCCCGGCATTGAAATTACGGCTTTTGTTTACCACGTGATATATAAATAACTGAAATATGCAGTTAAGTCGCTAATACCACCTTTAAGACAGTGAATCCGATGGTGAAGTTATCGGAGCTCTTCTCCATACGTTTGTCCTTCTGTTCAAGAGATATCATCACTTCATCCTCATTTTGTACAATGTCGAAGATGTACTGAAAGTTTCACAACACATTTATATGAGCCGCGCTCTGTGAAAAGGGGGTTAAATGCATGTGCGTAAAGTGTCGTCCCAGAATAGCATGTCCAGTTCGCACAGGCAAATCAGGGACGACACTTTCCGAATTAACTGAATTTTTGGGATGAATAGCTTTTTTTTACAAAAAAATCATAGAAGCGGAAAGTGTCGTCCCTGATTTTCGTGTGCGGACTGCACAGACTAATCTGGGACGGCACTTTCCTCACATGCATTAAACTCCCTGTTCACAGAGCGCGGCTCATTTAGTGGTTAACTATTCATTTTGGACAATGTCGAATATGTACTGGAAGTGCGAAAAAAACATATAGTGTATACATTCACATAGGTGATGATATCGAATATGAACTACGAACAACAATACAGGATACAGTGCATGCATCCTCGTCTCGGAATGTTGCGAGTAAGAACTGAAAATGTCAACACAATATTTAGTAGGTACATCATTTTTGGACGATAGCGAATATTTACAGAAAGGACCAACAAAATATAAACTGTATGCATCCTCATCTTGGACGGTAGCGGATATGTGCTGGTAGTGTAAACAAACATATTTAGTGAGTCCATACTAATATAAGACGATGGCGAATATGTACAGAATTGTCAACACACATTAAGGCCGTGCTCTGTGAAAAGGAGGTTTAATACATGTGCGTAAAGTGCAGTCCGCACAGGCTAATCAGGGAAGACACTTTCCGCTTGTAAAATATTTTTTATTCAAAAAAGTCTCTTCATAGCAAAAATCCAATTTAGGGGGAAAGTGTCGTCCATTAATAGCCTGTGCGGACTGCACAGGCTAATATGGGACAACACTTTAAGCACATGCATAAAACCCCCTTTTCAAAGAGCACGACTCATTTATATTGGATACATCATGAGTATAGACACTTAACATGTACTGAAAGTTTAAACATGGATATTTTAACTAAACCTATAAGCTAGTAAAACAACTACTATTTTTACAGATACGGCAATAAGCTTTGTGTAATTCTAATTGGGGAATTAAAAACCCAAACACCTTTACAACCCCGTTCAGTAATAACGTGTTTCTTTATGGAAGGCTAACATTAAATAATGAAGAATGAAAGACCATATTGTATTTTATTTGATTATAAAATTAAGACACAAGTATGAAGAATACCTGAGGGTTTTGGAGGAAGGTATCGTGATTTCCACACCCTCCGCACCTGCCAGGGTTCAACCACTGACCTATGGCCTTGTCCTCACGCCAGGTCTTTTGCAGCGAGAAAAACGAGGTGTTAAACATGTGGCAGATGTCCATTTTGGTGAAGTACTGGCAAAAATCTTCAAAGGACATCCTGTCAAATAGTTTATTTAATGTTTTTTTTTCTCCATTTTGCTTATTTGGAAAGAAATGTCACTTTCAATTAAATAGCTCAGTTACATAGGTTGTTAAATGATGCTCATTCGTTAAAAAAAAACACTTGTTTGTTTTTCTTTGTTGAAAACACGCCAAATCACTGGGTATTTGAATTGACAAAATAAAAAGTATTTCTTTACAATGTTTGTGCATACAAGTTTATGAATAATTAAAAAATTTGGTTTTTAGTATTATATCATCAAAATTTGAGCCGGTGACATTAGGAAGGACGGAAGCCGATAGGGATAACACTTGTCAAGTGGCGAAAGAAGGTCTCTTTGTATATCGCGAACCAAATTAATTACGACAAATACACAATATCACCCACAATGTGAAAACAATGTAATTGTCTTACTGAAATGGTTATGAAAGAGGTTTAACACACTTATAAACCTCAGTGAATAGATAATTTCCGGTAAAATTACTAACCAGAATTCACCGTTGTCATCGAACGTCAGTCCCAGTTCCTTCTTTCTACCGTCGCTAACATTGTTCCATTCCTTAGATATAGTAAAAATAAATTTCGATCACAAATCATTTGAATATTGTATATTAATAGGAATTGCTTATTTGTGAAAATGGCCGTAAGTTTGAAAACTGATATACAATGATAGGTAATCGATGATCATATAGCAACGGAGAGAGTTCCTAATACATGATCCTAATTATGCATAAAGTAGCTTATATAATAATTTTTCAATGATACAAGTACATACTTGTTTCATTTTTAAACCAATTCACGTGCACATACAATACAAAAACACCTAGACGGACAATAAAACAAAACCGTTAAATTAATACATATGTCAATCAATGTTTCTTCAACTTCCACATACCCATCACTCCACGCCCCTTTCCACTCAGTCCCGCCCCATGGATTCCTACATCGCACCATCTCTAGAGTCTCGCGAGAGAAGATGGCAAAAAGTCCTTTGCCCAGTTTGATTTCTCTGACCGCTGTGACGCTGTAGGCGTGGCCTATAACCAAGCCGCAAGATAGCTCCTCCTCTGCCTTTTGCTCCTCTGCCTTGTAATTGAATGCATGTGTTTCCCTTATACTCGTTTTACTCAATTAATTAAAACTCTATTACTGATAATATGCATTACACACAGGGTTATTGAACGGAATGTTTAATGTATTTTCACGCTTCAATGAACTAAAATGAAATATGCGAACAGCGATAGCTTTAATAGGCGTCAAAATAAAAAAATGAAATATTTGTGCAATTTACGCATATACGGTAAAGTGCAAGAGACGTTGATATTATCAGCGACACTGTACAATTTTCTCTGGCGGATTTTGTATCATCTCATTACGTCACATCCGGCTAAGGGACACAACTCTTACACTAGTAAAAGCGAATAACTGAAAGGGCCAATTGCATCCAATAATTACACTCGATGTTGTTCGTGTACGAAATATCCTATGTACCTGATTAAAATACGGAAACTTACATATTAATCGTAGCCATAGTTCAAAATTTGCATGCGTAAAGGTCAGTGTCATTTTAATTTCTAGTGAGCTTTATCTTCAGGGTAGATACATGTTAACACATTAAATTAGCGAAACGCGTTTCACAGACAGTTGATCATACGATTAAGAACAGCGGACAATTGTTGTAGATGAGTATCTTTTTCTAACATTGATATCCTCTTCTTATAATTCAAAACTTTAACCCACTCATGCCTAGCGTCTAGAAAAAAGGCCTTGGCAAACAGCGGAGACCCAGATGAGACGCCGCATGATGCTGTTTGCTTAGGAATTTCTGTAAGAAATATTCTAAATATAGAAATAAATATACTAGACTCCCCTAATTATGGAAATTAAATGTTCCAATTTAGAAGGATGGGAGAGTCCACTGGGTATAAATGGGTTAAGCGTACACTTATTGAAGCGCTCATTAAAGCACGTTTCTCCTTTGAAGTACGGAGAATGCGGAACAATTCTTTTCTCTGCTCAGGCTTGCTGTAGTCGCCCAGTTTAAGAGATTCTCCAACACCACCGGTCATATCGACAAGGGCATCTTTCCCGTGCCCCCCATCTAAGGCTTCATAACTTCCAGACAGTCTGAAATCAGTTTAAACTCACCCCATTATCTCATGCTTTGCAATTATCTTTCAAAGGCGTTTACTCTAGTTTTAAACTACTTTTACTGTTATCATAATGGTGGGCATGTTCAAATCTGTTAAAGTTAAGTTGCAAAACTGTAAGAATATTCGATGCTTACGCAGCTGTTCAACTATGTATTATATATGTATATAATACACAAAGCAAGAAGCTACATTAAAGATCAATATCAAAACTTAGTCGTAACTTTCATGTTCATAGAAGCAAATAATAATACTTTGCATATGCCTTTTCCAGGAGAGCTGACCAGAATTCGTTACGCGTTTTCGAATGCACATAAACTAGCTGTCCACCACGTGTAGGCAGGTAGTCGTCAATGACAACGTCGACCCAAGTCCCGCAGCGCCAGAACTTGAAGTGGAATATCCCCGCGTACTTGTTCTTTTCGTTCCACTCCTGTTCTTTATAGTCTGGCACTAGCTTAGAAAGGTAATACACAACACATTGCTTAAATTACTAGTTCTATTAAGAGACATGGATAATATCAGATACGTTTTATTCAGGCGATTCGTACTATTGATATACAGTAAGGTATTTTTCACAGGTTTTTAACGATATATTAATAAATATATTTTAGACATTACTGAAAACTATTTCTTATAAACGCGTTCAATATTTTTCATTCGTTGATCTCTGTTGGAAAATATGCTGAAAATGTTCCAAAACATCAACAGAAAATCGATCGTAGCCCTACGCGGAAAAATAAATATTTAAGGACTGGACCAGTGTCAAAAAATAACTGAATTTAAATATTCCGAATAATCAAAATGTATAAAATAGATAGTTAAGCATAAGATATTTCATTTTGGAAACGTTAATAGTAATGTTGAATTATTTCCCCGTTTTACATGAGCTACGCTCTGGGAAAACAGGGTTTATTTCATGTAAAGCTAAAACTGGATTTTTTATGAGAAGAGACTTCCTTTAAACGAGACATACAGCAAAAGCGGAAAGTGGCGTTCCTGATTAGCCTGTTCGGACTACACAGCATAATCTGGAATAAAGCCCCGTTTTCCCAGAGGGAGGCACAAATGCATTATGTTAGACCTTCTTCCACAGTTTGGTGTCCTCGGTCAGACATGCGCAGGCGGCCACGAACCAGCAGTTACCTATGGAACCCTGAGCGAAATCGTCAGAGCTCACGCCATCCACGAAAAACTTCGGGTCGGATACTAACTCCTGTCAGTATATAATATACCGGCTACGCAGTTAAAGTAGAAGCTTTTTAAAGTACAGTGCATCAAACAATTGTGTATCACTCTACTATTTACTTAAGGGATTTTTTCACTACTAGAGGGCGCATAATGACTCTGATTTACTCTGAACATAAATCCTTGGTCTTTAAACCTTTAAAAAGCTGGTTAGTTGCGACAATTCGTAACCCAAACAATAAAAGTGATATGCAAGTGCTCCAACACCGATGTTTACTGGTTAGAATTGGGAAAAAACGCATGAAATTAAAACAGTATTAACCCATTTAAGCACAGTGGACTCTCCCATCCTTCCAAATTTGATCAATTTATTTCCAAAATTAGGGGTGTCTAGTATATTTATTCACACCTTCGAAGAAAAGGGGTATATTGTTTTGCATATTTCGGTCGGTCCGTCGGTCGGTCCGTCCACCAGATGGTTTCCGGATGATAACTCAAAAACGCTTGGGTCTAGGATCATGAAACTTCATAGGTACATTGATCGTGACTGGCAGATGACCCTTATTGATTTTAAGGTCACTAGGTCAAAGGTCAAGGTCACAGTGACTCGAAATAGTAAAATGGTTTCCGGATGATAACTCAAGAATGCTTAGGCCTTGGATCATGAAACTTCATAGGAACATTGATAATGATTGGCAGATGACCCCTATTGATTTTCAGGTCACCATGTCAAAGGTCAAGGTCACAGTGACTCGAAACAGTAAAATAATTTTTTCGGATGATAACTCAAGAATGCTTAGGCCTAGGATCATGAAACTTCATAGGTACATTGATCATGACGGGCAGATGATCCCTATTGGTTTTCAGGTCATTAGGTCAAAGGTCAAGGTCACAGTGACTTGAACAGTTAAATGATTTTCGGATGATAACTCAAGAATGCTTACGCCTCGGATCATGAAACTTCATAGGAACATTGATCGTGACCGGCAGATGACCCTTATTGATTTTCAGGTCACTAGGCCAAAGGTCAAGGTCACAGACTTAATAATGCTTACACCTAGGATCATGAAACTTAATAGGTACATTGATAATAACTGACAGATGGTCCCTGTTCATTTTCAGGTCACTAGGTCAAAGGTCAAGTTCACAGTGACTCGAAATAGTAAAATGGTTTCCGGATGATGACTCAAGAATGCTTATGCCAAGGATCATGAAACTTCATTGGTACATTGGTCATGACTGGCAGATGACCCCTATTAATTTTCAGGTCACTAGGTCAAAGGTCAAGATCACAGTGACTAGAAACAGTAAAATGGTTTCCTTATGATAACTCGAGAATAATTAGGCCTAGGATCATGAAACTTCATAGGTACATTGATCATGACTGGCAGATGACCCCTATTAATTGTCAAGCCTCTAGGTCAAAGCTCAAGGTCACAGTGACAAAAAAACGTATTCACATAATGGCTGCCACTACAACTGACAGCCCATATGGGGGCATGCATGTTTTACAAACAGCCCTTGTTATTGCTATATTAAGAATAATTCTTACATAAATTTCTTTAAGCAAACAGCACAGACTCATCTGGGTCTACTCTGTTTGCCAAGGCCTTTTTTCTATACGCTATGCATAAATGGGTTAATTAAGGTTGAGTGTATGTTAAATGTTTGGTAAAACAGCTACGCACCCCAGGTCGTTTCCATACGATATCCGTAGGCGTTGGTTTACTGAAGTATATGGACGAACCAGTCGGTGGGAATTCAGGGTCCTTAAAAAGGGCTCCAGACTTTATTGATTTGTTCTTCAAGTCTTTGTACACTTGGCCTTTGAAGGGCACGGCGCTGTCAAACAGCCCCATCCTTAGAACTCTGGGCAAACTTCCTGACGGTCTGCTCTTCTCTGGGCATCTATGGCCACATTGGCTGGCTGTGTAAATGCTTAAAAAATCTACAAAATCATTTCCTGGTTGAAACTTAATCTTCATAGAAACGATTATATACTGGGTTCTAGGTGCCCTTATTTCTCTTTGTAACAAAAACCGCTAACGATACTCCAAAACACAACAAATCACTTATGCCTAGCCGATTTCTATGTACAGCTATTGTACCTTACTCAGTTGCAAACCATTTTGTAAGTGTAAAATTTTCGACATTTTCTTTAATATAAAAACATGATAATATTAGTTTTTAACGATATTCGAAATTTAAAATACTGCGAAGTGTCTACAACGTGTGTATATCTTTCCTCAAATTGAAATGTTTGATTATACAGAGTAATATTATAATATCCAAGTACAGTCTACGATATGTTTCATTAATGGCTAGTACTTATCCTACAGTGGAATCAGTTTTTATTTTGTGATTTCAAACACACACTTTGCTAGTGTTAGTTAAAGGCAGTAGAGTTATATGCGAGTTATGTTTCCCACCTTGCACTTAATTTGATATAAACCTCAGGATCTCAGTTTTCAAAAATATTAAGTGTGAAATTTGCTCTAGATTCAAAACGTTATTGATTTAAATTTCACCTATTGGTTTTGGGAAATAATAATACCGATATGCGTATATTGAACGATGAAGTATAAGTTTATGGCACCTTATTGTCACAGGTCGACCCAGTTTAACATTTTTCGCATTGCTTGTTGTACCTGCTTCATTAATAAACAGTATTAACATACCTAATTTAATAATGTTCTCAATCAGTGAGAATGAAATGTGCATGATTAAGTCGCATTTGTTGAAATTTAGTATTTCAATAAATTAGTACCGTTTCAAGATTTACACAATTATTTAAGCATATTGTCTACAAACCGTCATTGTAAACAATGAAAATACAAACAAAGTTCTGTTATGATAAACTTTTATAAAAAGCGAAAAGTCCAGTGCTTCTACTACTACTGTTGCTGTTGCTATACTTCTACCTTTGCTACTGCTGATGGATTTTAGTACTACTACTACTGCTGCTACTTTAACTTGTTCTACTACTCAAAAATATAAATCAGCATCATAATAACAATAATAAAAATAAAAATAACATTAATAATATCAATACATGAAGGAATAAAACTACCTGATATCCTTCCTAGGCCAGTCTGTCGTATATGCTTTTCGAATATAGTGTTTCGTTATTTATAAAATGTATTGATATCTTTGATATCTGGTTACTTTCAAAGACAAGTTTACTGCAAGAGAGGTATTTAAGGTTTAATAAATTTAAACGCGTAACTGCACTTCTAGATCTTCAGTTTAACAGTAAATACATTGAGCGATCGGAAAATCGATACCGCAATTTGTGATTAAACGTGACATGTTCACTGCTAAGACTATTCTTTAAATGAATCATGCAATTGAACACTAACTTTACTTATTTACTCAAATTACAATATTTATCAAAAAGAACATAAAAAGTATTAAAGGGGCCTTTTCACAGATTTTGGCATGTTCTGAAGTTATTCATTAAATGCTTTCTATTGATAAATGCAAACATTTGATCGTAAAAGCTGCAGTAAAAAATAAAGAATAAAATTTAAAAAAGGAAAAAAACTTTGCCTTGATCAGGTTTCGAACCAGTGACCCCTGGAGTCCTGCCGAGGCCCTGAAGTAAAAACGCTTTTACTCTCTCGGCTATTCTGCCGAATATACGTAGGTGACGTATTTTATACGTTATAAAAGCAATCTTCGTAGTGTCACAAAATTAAACAACAACAGAACTCTCCAAATTATTAAATCGTTTCGCGTTGCAACGCTTTATAATTTTTAGGTTTTAAAATCGTCAAAAGATGCATATAATGGTTATATTAGACCATGGTAAATGTTCAGTAATAATGTTTCCTCACAAAAATCATAACTAAAACGAAAATTTGCGAATCTGAAACATTTTTTTTCAATTTTGGCAATTTACAAAAACGTGAAAAGATCCCTTTAAAATAACTGACATTGAACAATCTCGTGAAATATTTATCAAAATTAAACAACCTCGTATCTGATTTATAATTCTTACTCGCTATATGCACCTGTACAAAAATCATTTGAATTCTAAAACGATAACTTAGAACGGCAAATCAAGCAATGGCACAAGTTTCAGGAAATGAAGTGTTTTTTAGTGCATGTTTCAAATACATTTTTCAGAAACGAAGCGACAGGTATGCTCATCAGCTTAATTAAATTTCTCTGTGAAGGACACCACAAGTCTGCCTATATTAATTGTCGTGGCAAAATAATTTCAAGGGCATTTGAACTGTCATAGTGTCTTTATATACTACCTTAACTTACAATTAACACTGTTGCATTGCTTCTTTCTTCTATACTGCGTAGATTTAAACATATGCCTGACGTTTAAGGCTGTTTTTTACGGAGATTAGTTGAGGGCAATATAATCAACACACGTTTGTCCACACCAGTTATCTTTCATGTAATGAAATGGTTATAGCAAATAATACAGTATCAGATAACAATGCCGTTGACTTAAATATTTGCAACACTCTTGTGATTAAAAACATGACACGTTATTGTGAATTTTCTCCGGTAATAATATTTATTCACTTAAATACACATTCAGTATAGATATACAAATAGTGTAAAGGTAATGGTAAAGGCATGGGTTTATTTTTTATAATCTGATTATGATAACAGACTCATCTTAAACTGACTTTGACATTTATCCCCCGATCAGTGGTATGTAAGTCATCCGTTTGCATTCGGCTCAGTATGCAGAAAAGGCACATTTGCTTATTTCCCACATGTACACATAATGTTTCTTTTGTACAGTGCATCCTTTTTGTATAAATAAGTAGTTCCAATACAAAACCTTTGTAATGACACAATCTTGTGTTTTAATTATATATTTTATTACAATTAGTAATTTATTATTATATGCATTATGTAATACTGTTATGTTTCTTGCTTCTATTTTTCTAAGGACACAACACGAAGACACCACTCTTTTTAAAATATAACGTCAAAGCTGTATTTTGCCACTGACGTCTTTGATGATATTGAAACTGAATTTTATAAACATGATCTTTAATGATATTGCGTCAAAGCTGTCTTTGTCCATTGTCATCATTAATGATTGTACATCACAGCGTTATTTGTCAGCGTCATTATTGATGACAGTTATACTTGTTGTGCAACGGCTAAATACTATGTTTATACATGTATGTTTTTTAAGTAACTTTGTTTTTTTTTTGGTATGCTATGTTGTCGTGTTGAGAATATTGAATACATTTGTATTAACTTACACATAAAATACTAATGCTACGAACCTATTTTGTGTATTGAATGGTTTGATGAGGATATCGTACTTTTGTACGGTCTTATAGACAAGGAATGTATCATGTTATCCCTTCAAAGCTTATCAGTGACAGTAAATAATTCTGGTTAAAAATCTTAAAATATAGAATCTCTACTGCACACTTATTAATTACAGTCACCTCTACCGACTTGTGTTACCCGTGTGTTATTGTTGGCCAAGATCGTACATAAGCATCATAACTTATTTGAATATCATTTGATATCATTTGAAGGTAGACATAAATTTATTTTGAACAAACTCCTGGTCACGGACTGGAGCATTGACATATATATTATCATCAGGTGTGACATTTACCTTCTTGCGCGACACATTATTTAATTTGCCAAGGCATTTTACAATCACTCTTTGATTATTGGGCAAAAAATTATCAATTCTATTAATTCTAGTATTTAATTAAGTGTTTCAGAGAAAGTTCCAGGAAAGTAGAAGTGGTTCTTGAAACACATTCTTATCTTGCTGAAAACTTTTGTTGTCAAAAGCGCTAGATGAATTAACCAGTATTGTGGCTTCTTCCTTAAACTGAATGACGATTATCTCAATATTTTACAACAGCAATAATAATAATAATAATAATAATAATAAGTAATATTTCTTCCATTTCCCGGACAACTACAAAGTGATATTTCGAACTATATTTGACCCTTTTCTTTCTTTTGTTTCGTTCTGTTCCCCAGCGTTCGCTTTATGATGCAATAGCACGAAAGATTTTTAATCGAAGACGAAATGTTTACGATACTTGTTTCAGTTTCATTTCAACGTGTCTCAAAAAGTTACAATTCGTTCGCCCTGGATTGCATTCAACCAATGAATAGTTATATATGATTTAAATTGAAACTTTGTGTCTGTTATGCTTATTAATTTGCACTGTAATTCTATTATGATAATTTCACATACAAGTGAATGTTTTGTGTTAACCCTTGGCAAAGTGTAAGGTTTGACCTCCTTAAAACCGGGTAAAAACGCCAAATCGTTGCATTTACCGGTGCAAGGTAGTGTCCGAATATTATTCATGTTTTTGTTCTTTGAGTAATTGTATCTCGTCGGGTAGATTTGTTCCTATTATAAATAATGAATAATTTGCTATAATACTGTTTATTTCTGCTGTTGCAGCTGAAGTTTCACTTTGTGTATATTTGACCAGAATATACACATAAGCAAAATTCGATTGCCTTGTATTATTCGCTAGATTTTGTTCAGTCATTAAGTGTCAGGCATGCATAAGGCATCGTTACGGCAAAATTTCAGATCAAATATTACGATTGGTCTACAAATATGGTCTCTCGGGCGTCGACAAGATATTAATTCATTTGCACCTGGTTACTTACAATTTAATTATTTTCCTTTAAAGTAAAGTCATTTCCTAAACATAGCAACGTGTTATATATTCAAATAAAAACAAAAGTATATTTGCATTTCAAAACTAAGTTTTTTCTCTCTAGCAAAAATATGCATCAATATATATAAAAATACAAATATGAATGTTATTTCATATTTGGATACATCACTTTTCTGAGATTCTAAAAATCTAATTGCACAAGTAAAGAGAAATGTATAATAAAAACAAACGTATATTTGCATTTCAAAATTTATTTTTTTCTCTCTAGCAAAAATATGCATCAATATATATATATATAAATATGAATGCTATTTCATATTTGGTTACATCACTTTTCTGAGATTCTAAAAATCTAATTGCACAAATAAAGGTAAATGTATAAAAATGTGTATACATGTTACGAACAGCAAAAATTTATCTGGCTATATGCAATATATGACATGGCATCAAATTAGCCAAAACTCTTGTTGCAATACCTCTCTTTACGATGCATAGCTGATAATAAAATGTTCAAATGAGTACATAATTCAAAAAGCCGGTTAATCACATAATTGCGTAATAAAATTTATAACCCAGAGGTTCTTTGATAAGCGAAAAACAGACACAAATAGGTATGCACGCCATATATCTAGCACAGCTATTATTTCTTTTAAATAAATTAGCAAAACATAAAAACATAAACGTGTTTTAACTGTGTGTTTCTATTTGTTATTATATTTACAGTGGGGACATACTAACAAAACATTATTATGAATTGATATACCCAAAAGTCCATAAGCGTGCATAAATTAAAAGCGAATTTTGATTATGTATCACTAGCTCCAGGCAAAGTAACAAGACGAATAACAAACAGCACAAGTAATATGGCAATTAAACAACAAGAAAAACTACAATTACAGCATTATCACAAAATTCGAAATCGACTCTGTAATCTTTAAATGGAACGGCATAAACTCGATTGCAGACATAAACAAAACGTCGACATGAAGAAACAAGACTTAAACTGACCATGCAAAATGGACGCATTCAAAAATTATCAAATATGCGTGGCAAGAAAAGAGACAAGTGTGACAAAAGTATTCACATATTCGAATATCCGATTTTATTATTACCATTCAAATAGCTGAAACGCGATTTGAATATTTCAAAATTAGTATTTGTCAGAAACATAACGAACGTAATTCCATACATTTGTAGTTAACATGTACACATAGTGAACGAATTAAACATGGCATCAAGTAAAATTCCAAAGAATAAATTTAAAATTGCATCAGGGTGGATTTTTTTTAATAGTACCTATGTATATCAACACTTTCTTAAATATATGTGTCATTTAGAGTAAATTCATGGTTTAAAAAACGCAATTTGATCACTCATAGATAAAAGTTTGAATATACGTTCAAACATGTGTGTATAGAATAATTATCACATCAACATTATTCTATTTTAATACAAAAACATTGTTTGAACTTAACAAAATCAATATAACAGAACCATAATTATTCTAGTCTATTACAAAAACAACAGTATACCATCTTCTACCTAGCGCGTGCGGGGACCAGTCGTGAATTTATTTGCAATGTCATTTCATTTTCGTAAGACAGCCTAAAGTTACTGTCAGAAGTGGGTCATTAACTACGATGGACGAGCTTTGACGAGGAAAAATTGTTTAATGACAACCATGATATAATATCACTTAAATACTGTTGAAAATAGCAAAAACAAAGAACATAAGATTCGTACAGTGTACTTTTAATCTTAATAAACAGATAGCATACATCCTTATCATATTCATTCTCAATAATTAATCAAGATTTGTTCAAGTTTCAACAAATCTTCAATATTTTAAATTCGTAGCACGGCTTAAATAAAGGATAATACTCAAAGTAAAGGTCATTACGCTCAAATAAGAACATTCTTATGATTATTCGTTTCATGGTCAAATTTACAGCCAATGACTCATTTTTAAATTTAGTTCACACATATTTTCTGCAAACTATCCTTTAAAAAAAAGTGCAAATAGTACCAAGAGTTAAATGCTTATAAGCGTCACGTCACATGCTGGCCACGTTCGTGACGTCACACGCTGGCCATGTTGTCCGTGTGGAACACCTTTAGCCACAAGCGGCCGGGCTTATTGACGGGTCCATCCTTGCCCTTCACAGAGAGCCCATAACCTTTAATGACATTGCCGCCCGTGTACTGCTGAGGTTTGTCCATGGGTAGGGTTACTACGCCCATCAGTTGATCCTTGATGACGTTGTGGTCCCAAACCTGGAAACCATAGCAACGGTTGCCCCAGTAACTGCATAGCAACTTTTGTTATGGTTACTGCACAGAAAATTTGAAGGTTTGCTATGGTTACTGCTCACTCATATTTCAAAATGATAACCAAGACTTAAACATGCTGAAAGACTGATGCTTGGCAGAAAACTTAAATGAAACATAATTACCAAATAGAATTTGATTCTAAGTATATTAACATCTGAGTTGTAAAGTCTTGAAACACCAACGAGTTTTATAGTTAATGCTCACTAAGCTGACATACTGATGTTTGACATAAAGTATTAAAGGGTGTGTTGACTAAAATAAGGGATAATGAAAATAAAACTCGTAGAATATACATGTATGTACATTATAAAGCAGCGTTTTCTCCATAACGTGCACAATACCATTAACAGACATTTATGAAAAGGGCATACATCCAGTTCAAGATTAGTCGTTGCGACATGGTTAAAAACACAAACAGTAGTGTAAACGTTAAGCCTCGATATGACATAGCAATTGCCCACCTCTATGGTAATTTCTTCATATGGCTTCTTTCGGTACAAAGTCACCCTGTCATTCCACTCTGGAGTCAGTGTTTTCTCCTTGTAATGAGTCTCTATAGTGCGGCCTTCACACTTGATGATGCAGTATGGATCAGCAGCTGTAAACAGTAAATGAGGCTAGTTCTGCGAAAATTGGGCTAAATGCATACATGTCGTCGCTTATTAGCCTGTGCACTCCGCGAAGGTTTATCTGGGACGACACCTTCCGCCGTAACATGTTTTTCATTTAGAAGAGACTGCCTTGAAACAAAAAATACCAAAGCGGAAAGTTTCATCCCGGTTTAGCCTGTGTGAATTGCACCGACTAATCTTGGACGGCACTTTAGGCATATGCATTAAGCCCAGTTTTCCCACTACGCGGTTCACTGCATTCTTACTTTTGCCATTGCCATGTGGTTCATATTAACTATTGTCTTACTACTGCCACTATCATGTGGCGCATATGATCATTGCATTCTTACTATTGCCGTTGTCTGGTGGCTCTAGCCCCTCGGCCTTAACGATCGTGACCTGTGTGGCGGCGACCTGCCTCCTCTGCATCGTGATACAGCAAAACTTGCCGGGCAGCGGCTCATCGTGCAACAGCTCTCTAAAACACACAGAATACCTACATATACGGGACGCGTTATGACAAAAAAACGATACGCACAAGCTTTAAACCGAGTTTTACTGTGATATCAAAATCATCGCACTTGGACAAATCACATGCGCAGTGGTCAAACTGTTATATACAAAACAGAATGTTGTGATTTCCAAAGTGCAAGTGATAATGTTGTGATTAACGCTGATTGGAAATTAATCTTTAAACAAATTGCTGTAAAGGGATTTAAAATTTAAGCGACCGAATCCTATTACTGTTAATTTAATGTTTCTATAATTTAAATAAACAGATTGTTCTTTATTTTATGTTGTTTTTGTTTTCATTTAAACATTTTTTACAATTTAAATCAACAGTTTTTTAGTTGAATTGTGTTGAAGCCGTTGATGGATTCCCATAAATATGTCCTCATACATTTATATGAAAGCTGCATTACCTTACTTAAACATACATTTTTGAACACAATTTTTACCGTGTGTAATAACTAATAAAGTAATAAACAACTGTTTGTAAAAAAAAACCGATGCCATTAAGTAATAGTATTTGCATTCAATACTTGGTATGAGTGTCCGATGTAATAAAGTAACACACACTACTTGTAAAGAGTACCCACTTTACTAAAGTGACATACGCTACTTGCAAAAAGCACCCGGTGTTATTGTTACATACAATAGGTGTTGAGTTCAATTACAGTAAAATATTTATATATATTACTACAGTGATTGAATTTCAAATTTTATGAGAAAAATGCATATTTCTTTTTATGTAAGAGTCATTGACCCATCATAACAGCTAAAAACACCTAACACTTACATTAAGTTCATGGTATTGCTAGCGTACATCCTAAGCACAAATTC
Source organism: Dreissena polymorpha (assembly GCF_020536995.1). NCBI lineage: Eukaryota > Metazoa > Mollusca > Bivalvia > Myida > Dreissenidae > Dreissena > Dreissena polymorpha. The sequence continues at coordinate 32,321,787 of NC_068360.1, read as the reverse complement.
CCCACATTGTCTTGGGTCGAAAGTGGAAGGAATGATGCAGTAGCGCCCCCTTGAGAGTTTGACCCGATTGAACACACTCCTTGATAGCACAAACGGCCCCGAGCAGATCCGGTCAAGACGATCATGAACTCGGTACTTCCGGTTGATATCGGCCTACGATACATTTCTAGTTATTATGTGGGCCAGGGTCTGGGGAAACTGGGCGCAATTCATGTGCGTAAAGTTTCAATCTAGATTAGCCTTTGCGGACAACACTTTCCGCTTGTATGGAATTTTCCGTTTGAAGAAAGTCTTTTCTAAACAAAAATCAAGTTGAGGCGGAAAGTGTCGTCGTTTATAAGCCTGTGCAGACTGCACAGGCTAATCTGGGACGATACTTTACGCACATGCATCAATCTCAGTTTTTTCAAGAACATGGCTCGTATACTTGAAAACAGTGTTATAAAAACATTACATTGATTGCCTATTTAACCATGGAATGTAAAGCATGTGAAACTTGAACTGCACCATGAAAATTAAGAAAAAAATATGTAAAAAGACACACCAGGATTTTTCAGTCTAAATCCGTACAAATGGCCCAGTTTATAGACAATTTTTGTTTTGTTTTGTTATTGTTTTGTGATGTATAAATAGCCATAGAGAGGCCATTTCGTGAGTCTGTTGAACACTAATTAACATTTTTTGGTAGAATACCACCAAGTGAACATTTCTGTGAATTTTGATAACAGAGCCACTCTTCTAAGTGGACTCGGTGAAGAAGATTGTGCACACTTGCGTGGACAAAAAATGTAAAGGCACAACTTGCTGGCATTCAATATAAAGTAAACCTAAAATAGTAAAAACAATGTTTTTGTTATTCTATAATTTTAAATTATTTTTTCCTTTTGTTGTAACAAAAATATACAATTATATAAATTATTTGTATATTGAAGTAGATGCATAGCCTAGCGACACTTACTTCGCCTCTCTATTGCCTGGCATTTTAAGCCATCTATATATCAATAAATAAATGTATTTATAAACGAAACTTATGTCTTCTTTTTTATACATTGCATGTGGTAAAGAAGTCTTCATACAATAGTAACATGTAGCTTAAGCAAGTTGCATAATGGATAAACGTGCCACCGACGTTTTTGTCCATGTGTTTCGTTAATTGTAATTCAAGTGTTGCTTAACCTTCAAAATTGTGAATCCGATGGTGAAATTATCTGAGCTCTTTTCCACACGTTTGTCTTTCTGCTCCAGAGATATCATCATCTCCTCCTCATCTTGAACAATATCGAATAGGTACTGAAAGTTTGAACACAAATATAATGATAGCAGATACCCTTTATAGTGAACAATGTACTGAATGGTTATCGTCATTTTGGTTTATATCATAATATCGTTAATTTGAAAGCTACAAAGTCAGCATATGTGCAAAGATGGCCGATGAGCCAGTCTGGATTTGTTATGAACTGTACTTCTTAACATGCATTTAACAGATAACTAGGTTGATGCAATCTCATTTACACTCAACTCCTATTGATTCTTCCCATTCACTTGCCGCAGTGAGTGCAAAGAAAGTTAACTTAGGATATTTTAATCATATTGGCACACCAAAGATAAGACTCTGTCACAAATGGTCCTCAATTTTAATTTCAAACGTACACAATTGAAACAAAAACTAGGACTAATATCTAAGTATCGCATGTTTTTCAACGAGGACGATGAACTATGTGTGACTCTCAATACACATTTTGTTCTTGCCTTTAAAGCTTAAACTGAAGTGATATTTTGTCAAGGTATTTCTCTAATGGAACACAAAATGGAGATCGGCAGTTGTAGATTTAAACGATTCTTATGGCCAAATATTGTTACTGCCGAGCCTTATACAATATGTGTTCTGGGAAAACGAGGCTTAATGCATCTGCGTAAAGTGTCGTCCCAGAATGGCCTGTGCAGGCCGCAAAGGCTAATCAGGGACGGCACTTTCCAACTAGACAGGATTTTCGCTAAGAAGAGACTTCCTTCTAACGAAACAATCCATTAGAGCGTAAAGAGTCGTCCCAGAATAGCGTGTGCGGACTGCACAGGCTATTCTGGGACGACACTTGACGCACATGCGTTTAGCCCCGTTTTCCTATAACGATGCTCATATATACCCACCTGAGGGTTGTTGAGGAATGTAGAGTGATTGCCACAGCCGCCACATCTATCCGGGGTTCTCCATTGACCCTTGACCTTGCCTTCCCGCCACGTTTTTTGAATGGAGAAAAACGAGGTGTTGAACATGTGACAGATATCCATGCTTGTGAAGTAATGGCAGAAGTCTTCGTAGGACATCCTGCGAATGAAGAAAAGGTAGAATCTATGTTATGGACTAAAACTATTTCATACTATGCCATAGAGAACAAGGGACAAAATTGACACAAAACAAGGTTTTCATTGTGAAAAAAAAATCTGATAAAGGGAGAAAACTCAAACTGAACTTTTGAAATGAACAAACAAAATTAACCCCCTTTGTAAGTTTGTTTTTAAAAAAAGTCTATTTTTAGTCGTGGCGACCTTGACATTGGAGATATTGACGTGATTCTTTCGTGCGACACACCGTCCCATTATGGTGAACAAATGTGCCAAATGATTTAAAAATCTCACAATGAATGACATAGTTATGGCCAGGACAAGCTCATTTATGGCCATTTTTGACCTTTGAACTCAAAGTGTGACCTTGACCTTGGAGATATCGACGTAATTATTTGGCGCGACACACCGTCCAATGATGGTGAACAAATGTGCCAAATGAACGACATAGTTATGGCCCGGACAAGCTTGTTCCGCCCGCCCGCCAGCCCGCCAGCCAGCCAGCCAGCCAGCCCGCCCGCATTCGCCAATCTAATAACCAGTTTTTTCCTTCGGAAAACCTGGTTAATGATAAAAGTGAAAAAGTATAAAAGAGTATTATCTTTTTTATAGGACAAACAATATTTTATACTATTTCAGACATACCGGTTATAAAAAACGTGCGATAGAAGAAAAAGTTTTATTTATTTTATAGGACCAAAACTATTTCATAAAATTTGATACAGAATTATAAACGAAAGATTGCAAATTGTCCATGCTGCTGAAAAAGTGGTAGAAATCTAGAAATATTGGTAGCAACTCCTGCGAACGTAACCTATTTTTATGGGTTTCAAACCATACCATGGAGAATTATTAAGGGCCCGTAGCGGATAGCCGATGCAGATAAAAGAGTGAAAGAATCCCTATAAGAAATATTGCTATATAATACCGTAATTTCATGCATGTTTTGTATAAATGTTTTATAAATATATTTCATTTATTTACTTTAAAACAACATATTTTACAGATGTAAACTATCACATTTCTTCAACAAATCTACTTTCATATGTAAAAACAATGAAAACAATTATCAGACAAACGTGAAAAAAAATTCAATTAAAAATTAGTTATTCATTAATTAATTACAAACATGATACGAAATAAGGAAAACCGTTTGTTAGTGTGAGTGTTGCATAGTTTTGTACATTGTTGTGGTTTATATACAATCGGAGTGCTTTTTATTTGGAGGCCATTTTCCTCATTGGGTTAACTGCATAAGAAATGGTCATCGCGCTCAATATTAATTGATTTAATTGGTATTACTATGAATCTATGATTAACTGATATACACTGATATTCACTTACCAGAACTCCCCATTGTCATCAAAAGTCAGTCCGAGCTCTTTTTTCTGGCTCTCGCTGACTTTTTTCCATTCTGGAGAACTAAATAAATAAATTGGTAAAACATTATCCAAACCATGCTTAATGTTCAAACTGCTAAACTCGATAATATGTCTACAATTGTCACATACGCAACTAATACCACTGCACCGATAGGTCAGCTATGTTCACGGGCAAATGATTCAGAAATATTTGAACCACGAAGATTGAACAAAAAATGCAAATCCAATCTTCAAGGCGATGATACTTTGAACTTTTAATTCAAGCGCTTGACAAATGCCGAATTAATTCACACCACAAACTAATACCATTTTATGCGGACAAAACGATCGACCTACCATGTGACTCCAATATACTACGAATCTGCGAGGGCATTACCAAAGGGTTTACGCAAACTACTTAGCTCCACCTACCCATCACTCCACGCCCCTTTCCATTCTGTCCCACCCCATGGATTCCTACACCGCACCATCTGCAGGTGGTCGCGCGCGAAGATAGAAAATAGTCCCGTTCCCAGCTTAATTTTCTTTACGGCTGTGACGCTGTAGGCGTGGCCTTTCACCAGACCGCAGGATAGCTTCGCCTCCATCTCTCTGCCGGTAGCCTGGCATGATGAATATTGAAATAAGTTTCACCTTTCCCACTTAAATACGCACTTTCACGTTTTTTTAGTCTCTAAGAAAATTAAATTAAATTTAAGGCCTTTCTAACTAGATTCACGTTTTAAAGGCTTCATTTCCAACCCTAAGATTCTGATGAGAAGCAAAAAGCACAAAATCTGAAGAGCCTGCGAGAAACTCGCTGGTTTTTCTGTTTGTATGCTAGTTGCATAAAGCCATTTCACTTTGGTCATCACTGGGAAATGGGTTAAACATTAACACAATGTCTCTTAAAACAGGTTCGAAAAACGATTATTACGCAATATTGAAAATGCCATATAATATTTAGTACCAGTACATGGTTATTCATAACCAATACCAAAATGGGAAGCTGTGCATGATATGAGCAAAGCGTGATATTATGAAATCACAGGGTAAAACTTATTGCAGTGACTCAAATAACCAAGGTTCGATGTAGAAAAAATTGGGCGGACCTGCCAAAACATACTCATGAACAATGCATAAAATAGGTCCGGCCTACTGGCTATTATTCCATTGACGTATGGTAGGTCCGGCCTACTGGCTATTATTCCATTGACGTATGATAGGTCCGGCATACTGGGTATGATTCCATTGACGTATGATACCATTATAGAGGCGCTCATCAGGGAGTGGTTCTCCTTGGAGTGACGCAGGATGCGAAACAGATCCTTCCGTTGCTCCTGCGTCTTGAAGTCGGCGAGATCGAGCCGCTCCCCGACGCCTCCCGTCATGTCCACGAGCGCGTCCTTAGAATTTCCGGCCACCAGGGACTCATAGTCTCCCGCCAGTCTGGGTAAAATGTGTGCATCAAATCCGCGTTCTGAGAAAATTGGCTTACTGCATGTATGTAAAGTGTCGTCTCAAATTAATATGTGCAGTCCACACAGGCTAAACAGGGACGACACTGCCCGCTTTTATGGAATTGTTCGTTAAGGCGGAAAGTGTCGTCCCTTGTTAGCCTCTGTGTACTACACAGATTAATCTGAGACGACACTTTAAGCCCAGTTTTCTCAGAACGAGACTTATAACATGAATCCTTTCTTTAGTTTGTTTAGCAACAGCATTTATAATTGCCATGAATTATTTAGAAGCTTTTGTTGGTTTGATATACACTGTAGTTCATTCATGCAGTAACGCTTATTTCGAATATTTGACCGGTGTTGAGAAAAACTGTTGGAAATCGTATATTAAGAGGCTGTGCTTTTTAATTCTCGCAAAAAGAAACAAAACAGTGTTAAAGTGAGTACATGTATATTTAAAACTACATTTAATAAAGTGTATTCTATTATAGAAAAGAATCCAAATTACGATCGACTGTAACAAATGTTTACCAAGAAATAATAAATATTTACGAATAAACATTTACATCTATTCCTCAGCTTTATAGATGTTTAAACCATCGAACAGGACATGGTCCAATTCAACAAAAAGATTCGTAAAATGATTAACATATATATTAAAACTTATACTTTGCATATGCTTTCTCCAACAGCGCTGACCAGAATTCATTGCGTGTGTTGGAATGGACATATATCAGTCTACCTCCGCGTGTGGGTAGGTAGTCGTCAATGACAACGTCCACCCATGTCCCGCAGCGCCAGAACTTGAAGTGGAATATCCCCGCGTACTTGTTGCTCTCGCTCCATTCCTGCTCCTCATGATCGGGCATAATCTGGAAAAAGTTAAGTAACTAACTGTCAGGACGAATAGCGTAAAACAGTAATTTTCGTGGAACGTCGTGAATATATATTACAAACATATCGGAAAATGAACTACACAAATTCCTCTTTTTAATTCGAAAATCAGAAATCCACAAATGTACGTGTTCACGAAAGCAATTTTTTGGAAAAGAAATTTCATGCCGACGAATGTTAATTGATTTTATTTTATTCGAGTACTGTCCAATATTGTTAATTGATTTTATATTATTCGAGTACTGTCCAATATTGTTAATTGATTCTATATTATTCGAGTATCGTCCAATATTGTTAATTGATTTTATATTATTCGAGTACCGTCCAAATTTGTTAATTGATTTTATATTATTCGAGTACCGTCTAATATTGTTAATTGATTTTATATTATTCGAGTATCGTGCAATATCGTTAATTGATTTCATAATATTCGTGTACCATGCAATATTGTTAATTGATTTTACATTATTCGAGTACCGTCCAATATTGTTGTTTAACTGCCGAATACAGTTGTTCTTCAGATCATGTAGTTTAAAATGTACATGATATTTTGACGTTCTTATTTGCCTATTCTAGAGGTAGATTTGCTGCTTAATGTGTGTTGTGCTCAAAATGACCAAACAACAAACAATTACATGGTGATGGGTGCATGCCTCGTTATTTTGTTTTGAAATCCCGAATTTATGAGGCCCGACACGCCAGAGGCGGCATAATGCGACAACCCGGCGAGATTCTCAGCACTCAGATTGAATTATTTATTTGACTCACAATTTTGGCGATTGTTTTAATTATAGCTTCAATTTTCATATATGTTATTACTGAAAGTATTTTCTTTGTGTTGTGTGTTTCTGTTGTAGGGGAGCCGGTTTGGTGAATGACATGAACATCTACATCAGCTAACCTTCTTCCACAGTTTGGAGTCCTCTGCAAGGCATGCGCACGCGGCTACGAACCAGCAGTTGCCAAGGGAACCCTGGGAGAAGTCGTCTGCACTCACGCCGGCTTCGAAAAACTTTGGGTTCGATACTAGCTCCTACAATCAGAACGTAAAGTAAATAACAAACATAAAACAATTAATCAATGCCTTCAGTGTATGTAGTGCAACAAAAGTAATTATGAAAATATTTGCCAACTTCGTTTCGAAAGAAAATTAAAGAATTAAACAATACTATAGATCTTAAAATATCATACCCGCATAAAATAACTATTTTTGTTATCAGTCTGTTTAAATGATAAACACAATGAAAATTCTTTCAGCAACTCCTGTGGGGATTAACCCGAGTGTTTTAAACTACAGGAAATTGTTGGCAAATTAGGAAGGCAGACCTAGAAGTATATTAAAAAATTGTCCGAGCTGATAAACATAATACAGTTAGCAGCTTTCACAAAATTCGGAAAAAAGATTCGGTCATGAAAATTGTAAATGCCCCCCCCCCCCCACTCCTTTCAGATACAGCAACATGCATTCCTACAACAAATTAAACTTTCATAAAGTTATAAAATGTAAAACATTGCATGTTTATGTGAAAAACCAACTTGAAGCATTTTGCAGCGTTCATCACTCAAATTTACTGCATCCGTTTAAACACATCTGTGTGTAGATTTAAACACGTCTTTTCACTCACCCCAGGTCGTTTCCAGATGATATCCGTAGGTGCGGGTTTACTGAAATATATGGACGAACCCCTCGGAGGAAATTCCGGATCCGTAAAAAGCGCCCCAGACTTGATTGCCTTATTCTTCAAGTCTTTGTATACCTGTCCCTTGAAAGGAACCGTGCTGTCAAACAGTCCCATCCTGCTGCAAAACAGATAATAAAACATTATTTCTAAATTTACCGCGCAAAGCAGTGATTCCAATGATTCATCTGCAAGTTTTAGTTTTTGTAAAAAGAAGCATGCTGCTGCATCTATTATATGTGGTGCATAATTACAAATATACAAATGTATTACCGTTGGAATGCATAGCATTGTTTGCTATTCTCATCTGCATTGCATTGAAAATGATTTGCAATACACATGTTAAAAATGTGATATCATGGTTCAACACTTTGCATGCAGGGAATGATTATTGTTTCAACAGAAAGTCATATTTTCGATTTTTGTATTTAACTTAATGTAGACAAAAATGCTACGAGACGTGAATATGAAAATATTACTTGTACTAAACGTATTTACTTATAATTTTTACCAATTAATAAGCACATGTCACATAGAAAGATTCTTTGACTAATAAATAAATATATAATAAAAATATGTCGAAATTCATGTATATATTTACTTTATTGTAAATGTAATCAACAATCAAATGGACTGCCCTTATAAGTTCAGACGTGTATTTCCTGACAAAAACATAACATTTATAAAATCCCCTTGGTCATTTTAGCTTTATACTTTAATCTGTATCCCAAATACATTTTGCGGTATAGATCTGCTTGAAAAGGCCAACAGCATTGTCATGTAAAATAAAGAAATAAAACAAAATTAGATTAAAAATGGACATGTATATAATATCCCGTAAAATCAACACGTTGTAAACATGTCGAAAGAATAAATACAAACATGAGATCAATATATGACAAGTCTGGAAGGACAAAAAACCACCAAAGGAGAACCGACAGCTGGAAGAGCGAGATGTAGCATAATAAGAAGGCAGATACACCAAACAACCCAAATGTAAAACAATACAGATTGATGATTAACTTGCACCTTGTAAGATGCCAATAGAAAAGGTCTATTTATAAGGTCGTATGAATAGACTTTAATGCCTCGGTTGATTTTTAATTGTGTGTAAGATATGTGTTACTACGCAGAAATCTTTGTTAGTTCATATGTAACTCTCGTCTTTTAGTTTTAATAACAAAACTCATTCATCAGTATTCCAAAGAGAGAGAAAATACACACAACAATACCTTATTTATAACAGCAAGGTAGCCTAATAAGTTACGAACTCCATGGGGGCAAAGAACACAAGAACAATAAAGCACTCAGTGGAACACAGACTCCGTAGCGTCTTAGAATGCAGTAGATCCACATTTCCTGCCAACATTGCTTCGCAATAACGAGGCGGAATTATATGGGAGTTTTATGGATATTACTCATAAGAACTTGAACATGTAGGTCTTATCTGGAGACTGAATTTAAGGTGGGTGAATGTATGAGAAATAAACGTAAAATTGAGTATCAGACACGCCTGTTCCTGGGACTAAAACGCTAGACCCAAATTACCGGATGACAATCTAAATAAACATGGATGAACATTACAGATATTAGAACAAAGCCCGGTTTATATCACATATTAACCGCGTATCTAGCTAAATAATCGAACCGTTTTAGTATGTCGTCACAATTAATAAAATCAAACCACAATAATAGTTTTGGAGGGGCTCAACATAATACAATTTGAATCCAAATAGCAATCACATCTATCACATATTATTTAAGCACAAACGGCACAGTGCGTACCGATTTGTTTTCATTCTTAACGTGTATGCAATAAATATATAATATAATCCATAAAATATTACAATACTTATATGTTTGAAGGACCACGCACTTTATCAGTTGAATTCATCCCATTTTTAAACATTATCCTTCTCACACTCTTAATTGTTTACTCAATGAGAATCGCATAAAGCGATGCTCTCTAAATGTGATCACACACTTCTTACTGACGCATAGTGCGATGTTCTTGTAAAAAGTATCGATGAACCCATGAATACATTTTGCCTCAAGGTTTATTATTCTTACTCATACCCTTCACTCAGCCATCAAAAAGATACACACTCAGGTTTTAATTTTCTGTACCATCAGTAGACTGGAAAGTCTGCCTGTACAAACTCGTAGTGCCATTGACAATTAACTACCATGCTTATCTATTTATCTGATTCGGTCTTTTTATCTGATTCAGAAAAACGATATATGTGATTTGCTTTCCAGAGAGAAAACGTACTTCTTGCAGATGCCTTTCTGTTATGTAATTGAAATGATTGGACATTTTTATTCAGTTTTATATCTATGTACATGTATCAGATATTTAATGTATGTGATTGGCTTTGAAGCGCAAACTAAAGTATAGCACATGACTTACTATTAGTCCTGGCTGCGTTCAATTCGTTACTTTTCATTACTCATAGATCTTCTTTATAAATTTACAATCAGCTGGCAAATGTTATTTTTATTTTGAAGAATAAATTAGCAACGCTTTATTAACGCTTAATTAACATCAAAAACCGAACACCAACATTGTATGCAATATTTTGCAGAAAAGTCTTAGGTGTACATGAATACAAAAACATTAGTGGCATACATCATTACATGGTAAATGAGCCAACTGCGGCATAATATACAAAAACATAGCTGTAACAGCATGTAGGGAAAGCCAGACTGGGGCTTTTCAGCTGATGACAGGTGGGGCTATTAGACGAAATTAAATGCGGTGATTCGTTAACTCATCAAAACTCGCCAGAACTCAGTAGCCCTCCGGAGTGAACTAAGTTTTTTTTTTACTTAATGTATGGTATTACTAACGCGCTGTCTTGTTACATCAAACCTTTTTATCATTCTTAATCCGATGTTCTTTCTTAAAGAAAATCCCACACGTTGGTATCACGTAGTGATTAACTAACATATACTGGTGACTATGTAAAATGGTATAATCATTATGAAATGTTCATTCTGAATGATTGACGCATATTGTATTTTTTTTTAAATATTATAAATGAACCCATGAATACATTTGGCCCCAAGGCTCATTATTCTTACTCATACCTTTCACGTTTGCTTATCATACACCATCAAATAGATAAGTACAAGAAAGGCATTCAGGTTTTCATATCCTATACCTTCGATAGGCTGGAGAATATTCCTGCATGAACTCCTTGTGCAAACAAAATATCATGGTTATCTATGTATCTGATGTTGAAAAGCGATTCATGTGATTTGCTTTGCTGAGAAGTTTTACTTCTTGCAGATGTCGTATTTATTGTACATGGTCGAATTGGAACTGCTATTCAAAAAAGTCTGATATCTTTGTAAATGTATCTATTTCGTCAAGTGAATAATGTGATATGCTTTGCAAAAAAAAAATAATCTTGCAGATGTTTTTTTCTTTCTGTGCATTGCAGTATTTGAAAGTTTTATTCAAACAATTTTGATTGTCTATGTATCTGATTCTGAATATTTGTGATTTGCTTTTAAGATATAACTTAATAATAGCATATGGCTTTCAATGTTTTTGTCCTGGTAGCATTCAATTTCTTGATGTTAATCATTCATGTAGGTGTATATAAATAGTAAATAATTAGTGGCATACAGGGTAAATGAGCTGGCTGCTTATACATACAAACAAACACAAAGCTGGAGCAACCTGCAGGGAAAGCCAGACTGTGGCTTATCAGCTGATGACAGGTGGGGTGATCAGACAGACTGGAATGCGGTGATTAGTTGAATCAGCAGAACTCGGCAGAACTCTATGTGCTACGTGGCATTTTTGTACTTCATGTATATTGGGTATTGAAGTATTAGGGCTAGGCTAAATAAAACGTTTACAATTATAGGTAATGTTACCTTATGCTAAGTAAAATCTTATCATTGAAATTAAAATCCGATTTTCTTGTACATTAACACGTATTTTGTATACAATCAGATACCATATTATTTTTATTATTAACTGAGTTTGTCATCCATATTGTTATTAATTATAGGCATGTTAACCTTGCTATTTGTACACTGGTAATTTCATGTATAATATATCAATGGCAGTATAGCTTTGTTGAAGTGAAATCCAGACAAAGTATCCAACTTCAGTTCCTTAATCCGAAAAGAAAGAATTCTTTTAAAATTAGACCGATATTAAACGTGATTCGCAATATTTACTGCTTTAAACAAAATAACTAATCACTTAAATTAGCAAACTTAATATCCACCTTTAACTTCACAATACTCGCGGCACTATAGACATTATATGTATAAAAGCTCGCTCTCAAAGCCAGATCATAAGAAGTGCCATTACCTGTTTGCTGTTGTTACATTAATTATGAACAAATTGTGAGCTTCTCTCACTGCCAGACACTTGTGATGCGGGTGCAATAATAACTGTCAAGCACTGGATGAGTCGGATGGAAATCCAAACAAACACAATATTGGTTATGTCGATCAAACTACTGTATGTCATAGAATAAGGGTCCATGTATAATACAGGTAAATGGCAAGTTTATTATTTGCATTATATACACAAAGGCAAAAATATGTATTCAAAATAGGTATACTTGTTATGGGTGCATAATACATATATGATGATAAATAGTTATTTCATTAACCGGGTTTTTAATGCATGTTATGCGAATGTTTTGTATTTATTTTCAGGTAAGTACAATTTATCTTTGATTAATATAAAATTGTCATCTGTAAGGTACATTTCATCTTTCTTTTTTTTTACAATTTTTCAGTAACCGTGCATATTTATACTTTACTATTAATAAATGCCATATAACAAAATAACGAATATAAGTGTATAGTTTTACTTATTATCAGCACTAACAAACTGGTGCCTTCATTGTTTGTAAAAAAAAAACGTGCAAAAGAAGTGTATTTATATTACTATTAATGCCTATAATAGATTTTTGGAACTTGCAGTGCAATATTATACAAATGTGTAAGGGCTTTTTATATGTTGTTTTTAAATAACTTTGCTTCAAGTTGGTTCACTTAATTTAATTTATAAGCTCAAATATATATTGATTGTACGAGACAAAACAATTACAGGAACGTCCTTACTTCGCGCAGAAACATTCTTAGTTGCAAAAAACCCAGAACGCTCAATAAAGTTGAAACAAATAAACCAATGTATCTTATTACTGCTCAGAATGCACATAAACACATGTACATCATTACTGCTCAGAATACACATAAACCCATGCACCTCATTACTGCTCAGAATGCACATAAACACATGTACATCATTACTGCTCAGAATACACATAAACCCATGCACCTCATTATTGCTCAGAATGCACATAAACCCATGAACCTCATTACTGCTCAGAATGCACATAAACCCATGCACCTCATTACTGCTCACAATGCACATAAACCTATGGACCTGATTATGGCTCAGAATGCACATAAACCCATGTACCTCATTACTGCTCAGAATGCACATAAACCCATGCACCTCATTACTGCTCAGAATGAACATAAACCCATGTACCTCATTACTGCTCAGAATGCACATAAACCCACGTACTTTATTTCTGCTCAGAATGCACATAAACCCATGTAACTCATTACTGCTCAGAATGCACATTTACCCATGTATCTTATTACTGCTCAGAACGCACATAAACCCATGAACCGTATTACTGCCCAGAATGCACATAAACCCATGTACTTCATTACTGCTCAGAATGCACATAAACTCATGAACCTCATTATTGCTCAGAATGCACATAAACCCACGTACTTCATTACTGCTCAGAATGCACATAAACACATGTACGTCATTACTGCTCAGAATGCACATAAACCAATGAACCTCATTACTGCTCAGAATGCACATAAACCCATGTACTTCATTACTGCTCAAAATGCTCATAAACCCATGAACCTCATTACTGCTCACAATGCGTGTAAACCAATGTACCTCATTACTGCTCAGAATGCACATAAACCCACGTACTTCATTACTGCTCAGAATGCACATAAACACATGAACCTCATTACTGCTCAGAATGCACATAAACCCATGTTCCTCATTACTGCTCAGAATGCACATAAACCCATGTACCTCATTACTGCTCAGAATGCACATAAACCCATGTACCTCAGTACTGCTCAGAATGCACATAAACCCACGTACTTCATTACTGCTCAGAATGCACATAAACCCATGAACCTCATTACTGCTCAGAATGCACATAAACACATGTACCTCATTACTGCTCACAATGCACATAAACCCATGTACCCCATTACTGCTCAGAATGCAGATAAACCCATGTACCTCATTACTGCTCAGCATGCACATAAACCCATGTAACTCATTACTGCTCAGAATGCACATAAACCCATGTACCTCATTACTTCTCAGAATGCACATAAACACATGAACCTCATTACTGCTCAGAATGCACATAAACCCATGTACTTCAATACAATACAAAAATATATACAAATGTTAACGTAAATATATTTGAATGACTCGTACTGTAATGTTCAATTAACATTTGACTTTCCGGGACATTTTATTTCCTTATGGAACGATATGTTTACTGTGTTGATGTGTTGGTTATATTATTGATTCCCATGTAAGAGAAAACTGTATATTGACACATAGAAGCACTGGGCATTACGAAAGGCTCAAGATTAGGGTAAATTTTTCATCATTTAAGGTTGCGTCGTATCATTGAAATAAGACTAAGATATTCCTTCTTATTAAAACTCAATTATTCAATATATACTCAGATAATATGTATTTTTAAATGATTTGTCCACCCATACTGATACTAGAAATATATTCAGCAACACAAAAATATTAATTGAAATTATGTCATAATTGTTTATGCTTTTCCTTGTTGTTTAATTTACCTTGTTATTTTTACACTGGGCTTTTATAAAATATATAATACACTTTACCTTTGTCGAAGTTAAATCCAAAAAAATATTCCAACGCCTGTTTGTAAATCCTAGAGGTAAGTATTCTTTAAGACCAAGATCGTTTTCGAGCAAGATATAATAAAATATTCGCAATATTAACTTGTTGAAACAAATGAACAAATCAGTTAACTTTTCACACACAAAAAAATCTTTTCAAGTTCACAATGTATTCGGCACTGTAGACAATGTGCACACGGAAACGCTGCTGCAAAGCTAGATGAGAAGAATTGCCATTACCTGTTTGCTGTTGTTATATTTATTATGAACAAACTGTGAGCTTCTCTCACTGCCAGACACTTGCGATGACGGTGCAATAATTACTGTCAAGCACTGGATGAGTTGAATGAAAGACCAAACCAAACGCAATGTTGGTTGTGTCGACCACTGTACTGAATTTCATAGCAATAGTTTCCAGGTATGATACAGGCAAATGACAGACTTATTCAATTCATTACGGTCGCAAAAAATATTTTGAAAAATTATATATATATATGCAATAGATTCAGATTCCTGCCAACATTCTTTCGTTATAGAGACATTAGTTTATAGGATACTACTTTAAACAACGCAACATGTGAGTCGTGTTTTACAGGGTACAGGATCACGTGACTTTGTGGGGTTCACATTTAAACGTTAAGGGATTTAAACAAAAGTGGTGTTTTTTTCAAATAACTTCAAACATCTTCTTAAGAATTTCAACTAGTGCATAAAAGACAGCTATATGGGCTGCTTATGGCAATGTGAAATTCATCAGAATTACTTTCTTAACTAAAACTGTGTTCTTTGTCAAACATTCAATGTGTAGAGCTTTAATTTACACTTTTATGGTGCACGCAACTTGAAATGTTGGCACCGATTTTAGACGTATTCAATTACGTATTATAAAATCTTAAGATATTGACACAAACTGCAAAATAAACTGTCTTTTATGCACTTAAGATTTTTGCAAATATATTTCAATAACTTGAGATATTTGTAAAAATAAAGTGTTTACATTCTGTCAAGCCTATGTGTAAACCCCATGTGAACCCTGTTGATCCTGCACCATGTTTATGAGTTAATATTGAGTAAATTAAAAACAAGAGGGCCACGATGGCCCTAGTTCGCTCACCTGAGAGGAGTCGGTTCATTTAATCTTTAACTTGACCTAGATATTGTCCAGACAAACATCCTGGTCAAGTTTCATCATTATTGAACCAAAACTCTGGCGTTTTTGTTTTTGTAAGATTTTACCTGGTGACCTATATTTTGAGTTACCAAACATCAAACTTTGCTTACAAAAATAAATATTTTGACCAAGATTAATAAAATCTGAAACAAAATTGTGACCTCTAGAGTGTTTACAAGGATTTTGTTTAATAAAATGAAAATTTGGACAATCTGAGGGCAATAATTATGGCATTAATTATGTGATTTTGCTCATTATCAAACTTGACTGAGATCTTTCAGCAACTTTCGTAAAGAATGCTTGAGAAGTGTGAATGCTAGAGTATTTACAAACCAAATGTGGACAAACGGACGGCGGACAAAGACCTATTCTAAAATATCACCTAACCAATCAGGTTAGCTAAAAAGTGTGTTTCGCCGATCTGAGCCATTTTCCAACTTGTCCGAGAAATCAATAAAACCAATGTTTTGACTAAGTTTCACGATGATTAGGCAAAAAATGAGACTTCTATAGTGTTCGATCACAAGGTTCCTCTCTAGTCACATAAGGAAAACTGCCCCCCCCCCCCTGGCGGTCATGTTTTTCTTCCGATCGGGACCATTTGCGAACTCATCTGAGATATTTCACCAAGTTTCATGATGATTGGGCAAAAAATGTGACTTCTAGAGTGTTCACAAGCTTTTTTACTATATAAACTGTGGCCTCTAGAGTGTTTACGAACAAATGTGGACGGACGGACGAACGACGGAAAAGACCGGTCACAAAAGCTTACCTGAGCAATCAGGTGAGCTAATAATAGAAACACGTGTTCCTAAAACAAGATCAGTTTGCCCAATTTAAATCTGACACATCGCATACGTGTCTATGTACAAATGCAGTTGCAGATTTACTCAATAACTGACTTACAGTGAGGGTGT